>NC_141022.1:1745000-1822500 GCF_052040795.2 Danio rerio
GTGTTTTAAATTTACGAATTGGATTTGTGTCTTTACGAATTGTGTTTTGAATTTACGAATTGGATGTGTGTTTATGAATCACGTTTTAAATTTTTGAATTGGATTTGTCTTTACGAATCGTGTTTTGAATTTACGTATTGGATTTTTGTCTTTATGAATCGCGTTATCAATTTACGAATTGGATTTTTGTCTTTACCAATCGTGTTTTGAACTTACAAATTGGATTTGTGTATTTACGAATTGTGTTTTAAGTGTATGAATTGGATTTGTGTATTTACTTATGGTGTTTTGAATTTACAAATTGGATTTGTGTATTTTTTTAATCGTGTTTTGAACGAATTGAATTCTCTAAATGTATATTTTTTTGAGACTGATCTGACTCCATAGTTTGCCCATCAAATCTCAATTCTTCCATGATCAAAACTCCTAAACCAGGTTTCAAAAACAGCTGCACAATCTAACTTCCAAGTTTGTAGAATTATTGTTGTTGCGAATATCATGCACAAAGATGCTGCCTGTGATATATATTTTTCTCCTATTGCTTGCACAATTTTTATGGAGCCAGATCAGTCTCAAAAATAATACATATACAAAATTCAATTAATTGAAATTTAAAACTCGATTTAAAAATCCACAAAGTGAGTTCACGAATCTTGTGTTTACAAGTTGGATTTTATTTTGTACATGTATTATTTTTGAGACTGATCTGGCTCCATAAATTTTGGCTCAGGTGATCGTTCATGTATGTGGTTTTATAACTGTAAACATGCACTTCTGCATTCATCAAAAAAACCTAAATTTAATTCTTTTGCTTTCTTTTCTGATATCAGGTGTCTTATCGCGCCAAACAAGGCATGACGCACTTTGCAGTATTAAAGATCGCAGTGGTCTGGATTCTGGCCTTCCTCCTCTACGGACCGTCCATCTTATTCTGGGAGCAGCTGACAGGCCGGAGCCGCGTGCCGGATGACGAGTGCTTCGCAGAGTTTTACTACACCTGGTACTTCCTCCTCTCAGCTTCAGTCATCGAGTTCTTCGTGCCTTTTTTATCCGTGGCGTTCTTCAACATCAGCATCTACGTCAGCATCCGCCGGAGGAGACTCGGCAGCAGGAGCGAATCTAAATGCCACAACTCTGCGACTCTATACAGAGACAGGACACATATGAGTACCAGAATGTGCTGGAACTCTTTAGCGCTGAAAAATAAAAGCACAACAGATGGAGAAAAGCGCCCGGAAAGCGACGGTCTCTCGATGCGATGTGTTCAGCGCTCACGTTTAAGACAAGACAAGAAGATCGCCAAGTCTTTAGCTATCATCGTGTGTGTGTTTGCGGTGTGCTGGGCGCCGTATACGCTTCTGATGATCGTGCGGGCGGCGTGCAGAGGCGACTGTGTGTCCCAGCATTGGTACGAGGTGACGTTCTGGCTGCTGTGGCTCAACTCCGCCATCAACCCGTTCCTGTACCCGCTGTGCCACAGCAGCTTCCGCAGGGCTTTCTTCAAGATCCTGTGCCCACGGCAGAGCACCACTATTCCCCTGACAGACCACACAGCCAGCACGCACAGATAGGCTGCAATCACCTGCTGAAACTGGTGTGTGTAAAAAAAAAAAGAGGATTTAAGTGCCTGCATTTTTAAAGGAATATTCCAGGTTGCCATTACATTGAATGATTTTTGAACCGAATAGATCTTTGGAAGAAGAGTGCTGCTAATAAAAGGATGGATGATTGACAAATGGACAAAAGCAGGACAGAAATGAGACACGCTGTGATAGCCCCGCCTTGAAGGACTGATAGCCCCACCTTACCAATAGCTAGTGACCAATAGCTAGGGACCGATAGCCCCACCTTAAAGAACTGATAGCTCCTCCCAAAAAGGACTGATAGCCCCGACCCAAGGGGCTGATAGCCCTGCCCAAAAGGACCGATAGCACTGCCAAAAGGGAACAATAGCCCCACTCTAAAGGACTGATAGCTCCTCCCTAAAGGACTGATAATCTCACCCTAATGGACTAATTACTCTATCCTAAAGGATATCAGCTCCACCCTAAAGGACTGATAGCTATTCTCTAAATGACTGATAGCCCTGCCATAAGTGACTGAAAGCTCTTCCCTAATGGACTGATAGCCCTGCCCTGAATGGCTGATAGCTCTAATAGCTCCTCCCTAAAGGACCGATAGTCTCACCTTAATGGACTAATAGCTCCTCCCTAAAGGACCGATAGTCCCACCCTAATGGACTTTTAGCTCCTCCCTAAAGGACCGATAGTCCCACCCTAATGAACTAATAGCTCCTCCCTAAAGGACCGATAGTCCCACCCTAATGAACTAATAGCTCCTCCCTAAAGGACCGATAGTCCCACCCTAATGAACTAATAGCTCCTCCCTAAAGGACCGATAGTCCCACCCTAATGGACTAATAGCTCCTCCCTAAAGGACCGATAGTCCCACCCTAATGAACTAATAGCTCCTCCCTAAAGGACCGATAGTCCCACCCTAATGAACTAATAGCTCCTCCCTAAAGGACCGATAGTCCCACCCTAATGAACTAATAGCTCCTCCCTAAAAAAATGATAGTGCCACCCTAATGAACTAATAGCTCCTCCCTAAAAAACTGATAGTGCCACCCTTATGGACTGATAGCTCCTCCCTAAAGGACCGATAGTCCCACCCTAATGGACTAATAGCTCCTCCCTATAGGACCGATAGTCCCACCCTAATGGACTAATAGCTCCTCCCTAAAGGACCGATAGTCCCACCTTAATGGACTAATAGCTCCTCCCTAAAGGACCGATAGTCCCACCTTAATGGACTAATAGCTCCTCCCTAAAGGACCGATAGTCCCACCCTAATGGACTTTTAGCTCCTCCCTAAAGAACCGATAGTCTTACCCTAAGGGACCAATAGCTCCTCCCTAAATGACCGATAGTCCCACCCTAATGGACTAATAGCTCCTCCCTAAAGGACCGATAGTCCCACCCTAATGGACTAATAGCTCCTCCCTAAAGGACCGATAGTCCCACCCTAATGCACTAATAGCTTCTCCCTAAAGAACTGATAGTCCCACCCTTATAGACTGATAGCTCCACCCTGAAGGACTGATAGCCCCACCCTGAAGGACTTATAGCTCCTCCCTAAAGGACTGATAGTCCCACCCTAATGGACTAAAAGCTCTATTCTAAAGGATATTAGCTCCGCCCTAAATGACTGATAGCCCTGCCCTAAATTACTGTAAGCTCTGACAGCCCCTCCCTAAAGGACTGTTAGCTCCACCCTAAATGACTAATAGCTCCTCCCTAAGGGAATAGTCCCTCCCTAATAGACTGATAGCTCCACCCTAAAGGATTGATTGCTCCACCCTAAATGACTGATAACTCCGCCCTAAAGGACTGTTAGTCCCGCCTAAATGACTAATAGCTCTGCCCTGAAGGACTGATAGCTTCACCTTATAGCATCGATGGCTCCATCTTAAAGGACTGATAGTTCGACCCTAAATTACTCATAGCTCCGCCCTAAAGCACCGATAGCCCCACCCTAAAGACATTCCATGTGACCAGAAGCGAAGAAAGATCCTTCCAGTGGGCAGGGTAAGTAATGGTGTTTAATAAAACATTACGAGGCCAAAAAGCTTAACATGAGAAGAACATGTCTGCCACTGTTGATCTGTCAACTGAGGGATTAAAGTATTATGGTCCAGTACACTACAAACAAACTAACCATCTTTTGGTTCTTCCGTTGAGGGCAAAAGAAGTTCAAGATGGCTGAATGACGGTATACAGTGTTCGAACTCTCCAACAGCCAGTACACTGCAGGTTGTAAATGTGTCACTATGCTCGCATGTACCCATAAATACAATGATGACTGTCATAAGAATCGCCACCGCATCATCTCTTCCTCTTTAAATTGTGTTCGATTTGCTGCACACAGACACTGAATGGCTCCGCCGCGTGCGCAAACTCGTAGAAAGCGTGATAATGCAAGTGCGGATACATCTGTACAGCTCTGCTACTCCACTCGCCAGTGTGTTCATGTGGCTAGTGTTGTTGATTTGGATGCTGTTTTCATATGAGAAAATGATAATCATAATAAACAATGAGAAATTAATCAGGGGGAGGAAATCGCACCTCAAACAGGACTGAGTTACAGAACACACACCCACCGACTGTGTAATTGCCAAGGACCAATGGCAGCTCAGAGGTGTTTAGGAGCCAAAACAAACTCCTCCCCAAAAGTTTGCTTTTGGTTAACTTTGAAGAGCTGAAACAAACTCAAACGGAACTTTGTTATGGCAAGATTCACATTATTATTGTTGTACTTTATTCTTAAAATGCATTGCATGTCATCAAGCCTGCAAACAGCATCTGTGACTTTCTGTTTCACAATAATGGGAACAAAACTTAAACATAATAGGAAGATGTCTGCCACTTTTGATCAGACATAAACGAAGGATAACAGTATTAGAATACACTAACATATTCGTTAATGAACAGTTTTCATATGTTGTGATTCGTTTGTTCAGTTAATTCACTGTTGTGAATGGCATTATGGGAACTTAATCTCTACTCTGTCAACATCTGATGTTAAAGACTCAACTCTGCAGTTTAACAAAGTGACTTTTATTGATATTCTAGTAGTTTGAAACAATATATTGTATAAGAAGAAACTGACTACTATTATGACCACATCTAAATGTTGACCAAAATATTATATTATCCTTAAACTTCAGAAGAATCATCATAAGAACTTAATGATAATAGATAAATGTGTATTAAACACTTATTCAGCAGTCTACATGTGTATGTTGCCTCATTACAAACATAGCATAGGTTTACATACACTGTTTAAAAAGACAAATAACCATTTTAAAAGAATTTAGACGTTAATGTGACTAAACATTTTCTCTTTTAGGTAAGTGAGGATGATCACATGTGTTTCTGCTCTGCTTAATAGCAGAATAATGAGAGAGAGATTTGTTGAGAAAGTTATAACTCTTCTTAATAGTCAAGTTTACACACAATGAGATTATTCTGCCTCTGGAAAAGCTCAGATGATGATGTCAGGGTTTTGGAAGTTTCTGATTGGCTAATTGACAAGATTTAAGTTAATGTGAGGCACAACTGTAGAATAGTGTTGAAGGAAAAGTGCAAACACACTGCTTCCTTGAGTAACAACATGAGAAAATCAACAAGCCAGAATCAACAACAAAGCCAGATTACAGTTGCTGAATGACACTGGGGAAAAGACTGATGCTTGGAGACATGTCCTGTGCTCTGATGGAGCTAAGATTGAACTGTTTGGCCATAATGAGCAGTGTTACATTTGGAGGACAAAGGGGAAAGCGCACACGCCTAGAACACCATCCCAACTGTGCAGTATGGGGGCGGCAGCATCATGTTGTGGGGCTGTTCTGCTGCAGGAGGGACTGGTCCACTTCACAGCATAGATGGCATCATGAAGACAGAACATTATGGAGAAATACTGAAGCAACATCTCAACACATCAGCCAGGACATTACAACTTGGCCACAAATGGGTCTTCCAGACAGACCATGACCCTGAGCATACTGCCAAATGAGTTCAAATGTGCTTTAAGGACAACAGAGTGAATGTTTTGGAGTGGCCATCACAAAGCCCTGATTTCAATCCTATTGAAAATGTGTGGGCAGAGTTGAAAAAGCTTGTGCGAGCAAGACAGCCAACAAATCTGACTCAGTTACAGCAATTCTGTCAGAAGGAATGGGCCAAAACTCCTGCAAACTATTGTGAGAAGCTTGTGGAAGGAGAGCCAAAACATTTGACCAAAGTTAAACAGTTTAAAAGCAAAGCTAAACAATACCAAGGAAATGTGTGTAAACCTTTAACTGTCTAGAAATGATAAAAAAATGCTCTCATTATTCTGGCGTTTAGCAAATGTAAATCATTTAGGTAATCCTAACAGACCTAAAATAGTAAACATTTAGTATGATTTACCATCAGATATGTCCTGTTTTAGAGTGTATGTACACATCTGCTTGCAACTTTACTCCACAATATACACGTTAAAATAATACAAAAAATACATTTAACATTAGACACTGTTTATGGTTGTGTTGAATAACTGTCCTATATTTCCTATATTCAGCATTATTCTGACATGCTGTTGTAACGGAGGCCAACTAGCGAAGTGCTGTGCAGGTAAACCTCACTCCTATGACCTCTAAAGGTGCTTTAGCAATAGACGCTAAAGGTAATGGTCTTTAGTCTCCTTGATAGAGCAACTGACTCTGATACAAAGAATCGCCGGTTCGATCCTTACTCAGACCCGGTTGGGTGCAGTAGAGTAGGACTTGTGGGTTAGAAAATGCATTACAATAAATCACTGTACCAGGTGACACAGTGGCACATTAGGTAGTACTGTCGCCTCACAGCAAGAAGGTCGCTGGTTCAAGCCTCTGCTGGGTCAGTTGGCGTTTCTGTATGGAGTTTGCATTTGTGTGGGTTTCCTCCGGGTGCTCCAGTTTCCTTCACAGTCCAAACACATGCGCTATAGTGGGTAGGCTAAATTGTCCGTAGTGTATAAGTGTGAATGACAGTGTATGGATGTTTCCCAGAGATGGGTTGCGGCTGGAAGGGCATCCGCAGTGTAAAACATATGCTGGATAAGTTGGTGGTTCATTCTGCTGTGGCGAACCCAGATTAATAAAGGGACTAAGCCGAAAAGAAAATGAATGAATGAAATCACTGTAGCAATGGTGGTTAAATCTAATGATCAACAGAAAGCTTTTATCACATGAAACTGTGCACCTTATTGCAATACTTTGTTGTGAAATCATTAGCCTTAACAACGTCACCATTGCAGGTCTCCCTGTATTTAGCGTTGCATTTAGATTTCGGTCTAATTTTCACAACATTCGAATTACAAATGAAGGAAATTGTTCTGCTAACCCGAACAGCAAATTAAAATTAATTAGCACTCTTCTTTTACAATCATTTCTGTGATAAAAGGCTATAAATGATGGTCCACCTGCAGCTCCTCATGCAAATACACACACATACACACACACACACACACACACACACACACACACAAATATAAATATATATATATATATATATATATATATACACAAAAAAAAAGCTGATTAAAGCTGATTTTCTCAATATTCAGATGTTGAGTGCAAATATTGTTATTTTATGCCAAAAATCAAGCAAAGATAATGTTAGATTCAGGCATCGTGTAAATTTCCAACTGTAAATATATCAACACTTATTTGTAATTAATAATATGCATTGCTAAGATGTTAATTTGCACACAAAAAATAAAATAAAACTGACTTTCTCAATTTTTAGATATATTTTTGAACCCTCAGATTCCAGATGTGCAAATCGTCGTATTTCTCCCAAATAATATCCAATCCAAATAAAAGCTTGTTTTTATCCCATTCTCTGTGGTCCAGGGTCACATATATATTGACTCAGAGAAGTGTTCTGTCTCTCATGATTGTCTGATTATCCTGTCAGTGTGATCAATCGTTCACACTTCTCTCAATCACGGCTCAAGAAGAGAGAATAATTACAGAGAAAACAAGTCGGCCACTCAGACATCATCACCGCCAGTCACATATAAAGCAAAATGATGAAATGAGAGAGCCGCTCATTAGCACCGCACTCAGCTTGATTAAATTAAAGGCCTACAAAAACATCAGACACATTTCCAGCAAGTTCCAGATCGTAACCAAGCTGAAGTTTCATGATGCGTCTCATTCAGATTCTGTCCATATATAGCTCATGCCTGCTTATATAAAGAGAAAAATAACAGTCTGTTTTCCGTATTCCGTAATAATAATAATAATAATAATAATAATAATAATACATTTTATTTATATTGCGCTTTTCTCAGACTCAAAGCACTAACAAGAGCCTCAGAACACAGGAGATTTCGCACCTGCATAAAAGAGGTTAAAAGAGAATCATCAAGCGTTAACGTGAGATTACCACATCTGTTAACAGTGTGCCAACGAGTGAAATCTCAGTCTTGGAGCTATGTATTTTGAGAATTTGTGTCGACAATGAGGCAGATAGATTCGGAGTTGTACTAATATGAATCTGTGTCGTCAGCATATGATAATTAATACCATATTTTGTAGAATTTTGTGATTCATGTTTTAATTTTTATTTATTTCTGCTTTTGAATTGCATTATGGGATGTTGATCTTTCTTAAAACAACTCTTAACCTTGTAAAGTTGTAAAAAAGTGACTTTTATGAACATTTGTAATGTGTATATAATAACATTTGCAGTGCTATATTGTGTGTGTTGGTGTTGTATATTACGCTACAAACACCTTGTAATAAACTGCAGCACATTTTCTGTTATTTTGCAGACTTATTTCTCTAGATATTATTTCCTTTTACATTATATTATTATTTTAAATGACTAAAATGTCAATGAAAGTCACTTTGTAAAACTGTGGAGTTGAATTTTCAACATCAAAAGTGCACAGAGCAGAGATCAACATCCCATAATGCAACTCAAAGCCATTAGATACTAGAAAAATACGTGATGTTGTTGTTGTTGAGTTTTGAGATAACGATATTGCTCACACTGTAAAAAGTGAAAACTTAAACAAATGACTTCGACTTGTTACAATTAAATGAATTAAGTTTGACAGACTTAACTTATAACAGTTTTCAGTAATAAATTAAGTCAGTTATTTTAGGTGTTTTATATTTTAGGTTTTAGTAATTTATATTCAAAAACAGGAATGGAACAGTGCATACAGTACAGTCATTCAATATAATATTGTAAATATAATAATAACAGTAAAAAGTACCTTTATTGCAGTACAAATAATCCCCTTCCCTTGTTAATATAAAAACAATACTTTAGTGTTTTGTGGCAAATACACATATTGCTTATTATTGATAGTGTACGATATTTATACTTTCCATAAATAACTTACTAAAACCTGTTACACCTTAAATAACTAACTTATTACTGAAAACTGTTATGAATTAAATTTGTCAAACGCAATTCATTTAATTGTAACAAGACAAAGTACTGTAATTTGTTTAAGTACATTTCCTTAGAAAAAATATTTTTCTTTTTTTTTTTAAATATTGTTCTTTTGTTTTAACAACAATGTATATTTGATGATCTTATTAATTCTAATTCAGAGGTGTAAACATTAAGGGCTCTAAGTTAAGGATCTAGGCGCAAAGTCTAAAGCTCATCACGGTGCAAAAGCATTAAGAGCGTGTCCGAATTCATTTTTGCTATACGCTCTCTATAATTATAAACAGTTGCATGACTGTGAAATTGTTCAAGTGCTGTGAAATGGAGAGAATTATTCTCCAACATAATAGTTTTAATAATGAATTTCCAATAACTAATGCATTTTACAAGATATTATTCAGCTTAAAGCGCAATTTAAAGGTTTTACTTGGTTAATAATAGGTTACCTAATTGTATAGCAGTTTGTCCTGCAGACAATTAAAACAACACTGACCTTTGCTAATTATTCATTCATTTATTCATTCATTCACTCACTCCAGCCTAACTAAAAAGAAATAAGACTTTCTTCACAAGAAAAACATAATAGGAAACACCGTCAAAAAATGTCCTAGCTCTGTTAAACAGCACTTGGGAAATGTATTAACACAGACAGCAAACCACCCTGAAGTTAATAAATATTCAGCTTATTTCACTGCGTTTCCCAGGGAAGGGTTGCGGCTGGAAGGGCATCCGCTGCGTAAAAACTTGCTGGATAAGTTGGCGGTTCATTCTGCTGTGGCGACCCCGGATTAATAAAGGGACTAAGCCAACAAGGAAATGAATGAATGAATGAATATTTCACTGCGTTTGTAGTATGTTCTCATGAGATGCTGCTAAAATATATAGCGATCATGTGTATTTTGCTTTGGTCTTCAGCATTTTTAACCCCTATACTTCCACAGAACACTACTTTTCCTTTTTTTTTTTTTTAAACAAAAGTAGCATGTGTATTTTACTATACGTGTATGTTTTAAAAGTATTTTATAATGTTTTCCTTTTTGACGAGCATCAAAATAATGATCAATCCAGTGTTTCATTTATACTCATCATTCAGCAATGAAGCCACTTCTGATATGTCTTAGCCATCTTCAAAGAAAAGTACACAAGTGATTTTGATATTGTACAAAACTTGAATACATATTATCGCTATATACGCATTTTAAATCAATGCTCAAGCCTCCGAACTATAAATGTGACACAAATGGGAAATTTGTAATGGTGTTAAATTATTTTACCATTTAAAATCAGTGCATCTCATAAACTCCTGTTTGCCAAACTGTCATGTGTGTGTGTGTGTGTGTGTGTGTGTGTGTGTGTGTGTGTGTGTGTGTGTGTGTGTGTGTGTGTGTGTGTGTATGTAGAGGCTGAATATGACAAATTAATGAACATATATGACAATAAAGAGTGTGAGCTCTAAATGTCAGACTTGTTCTCAACGGGAGACTGAAAGAGAAAACAAACTAATGCAATAAGATTATAATATACCAAATTAACACTTACTGTAAACTTTACTACTGCTCTGTGTTATATTTGAAAACATAACATTTATAAAGATGACATGACAAATGTTAAATACATTCAATAAAAATGTGATTAAAACTGTTAAATAGATAAACAAACTAGCATTAATCCTGTATGCAGTTAGATCCTCTGTGCTGGCTGAATGTGTCCAGTAGATGTCACTGTTGATCTTTCTCTTGAATGCATTTTGTTTCACACACACGCATATGTTTTTAATATATTTATATATGTATGTGAGCAATTCCAGCGTTTTGGATGTGACGTTTGCAGTAAAAACTCAAAACATAAATTCTTATAAAAAGCTTAAGATTAGATTTTGTTTATATTTTCCAGAATGATCAAGTCTGCGGGTTTAGTGTGCAGCAAGCTTTGTAAAAATGAATTGTGAATTAAACTGCACAACCCCAAAAAATAACAATGAACAAAAAGATGAGCGACGGCTCTGTATAGGACAACAATTATTGATTTTTTTTATTTAATATTTATGCATTTATGAGGAAAGTGTCGTTATGGATGTGACGGATGTGAAATTGATTGGTAAATCAAATATAACAGTTTGAAAACATTGACAGACACATTTTTGAGTATTTCTAAACTACTGTAAAATACTTGATTACTCAAAAAACAGAAACTGTTTCCGTATTTTGGTGAAAACTTTATTTTTTTATGGCAAGGTTGATATTTGCACTGAATTGCTCACATACACATATAGTTGAAGTCAGAAAAACTCGAGCCCCTTTGATTTTTTTGTCTTCTTTTTTAAATATTTCCCAAATTAAGCAGAGCAAGGATTTTTTCACAGTATGTCAGATAATATTTTTTCTTCTGGACAAAGTCTTATTTGTTTTATTTTGATGAGAATAAGAGCAGTTTTGACCATTTTAAGGTCAAAATTATTAGCCCCTTTAAGCTATTTTTTTTCGATAGTCTACAGAACAAACCATCATTATACAATAACTTGACTAATTACCCCAACCAGCCTAGATACCCTAATTAACCCAGTGAAGCCTTTAAATATCACGTTAAGCTATATAGAAGTGTCTTGAAGAATATCTAGTCTAACATTATGTGCTGTCATCATGACAAAGAGAAAATAAATCAGTTATTAGAGATGAGTTATTCTCCCCCCGTTCCACCACATCCCGAAGCTGCTCTATTGGATTGAGCTCTGGTGACTGTGGAGGCCATTTGAGTACAGTGAACTCATCGTCATGTTTTAAGAAACCAGTCTGAGATGATTGAGCTTTATGACATGCTGCGTTATCCTGCTGGAAGTAGCCATCAGAAGATGGAGACACTGTGCTCATAAAGGGATGGACATGGTCAGCAGCAATACTCAGGTAGGCAATATATATATATATAACTGAAACAAACAGTCATCATAATAACATTATAATCTCTATTGGAATAAACAAACCATCTAATATTCTTTCAAATGAACTAAAATAACAGAGAAATACTGTTGCATTATATGAAGTACGTTTTTAAGGTTTTTTATTTATTTTAAGTGTTTTAATGATCCTTTTTATGCCTAAAACACTTGTTTTTTTATGCTGAGTTAAAGATTTACATACATGCTACAGTGGATGCATTACCTGTATGCTTCAAATCTATATGTTAAATTCTAATAGCACTATGACACTGTGCATTCACTTTCAATACAACACTGACTGCCATTGAAAAGTGCATTTTAGCCGATCAGTTTTGAGATAACCATGAAAAACTAAGATTATAAACTCACCACTTGTTTGCGAAAACAAAACCAGTGCAATTAAATAAAGAAACTGTTAGAGTAATTTCCGAGTCTTCTCTAATATCATTCCTCCAGTGGCTCCCTGAGGAACATCTAAGAAGTGTTAATGACATGAAACGTACAGACAGAATAATGTGACACGCTTACACAACGCAACACGTCCCATAAATACCCCACAACACATTATTCTTTATGCTCATCTCCATTTTAATGACACGAGAGCTTGGAAAGATGCCTTCCGTATTTAATTACGCCTGCTTTTCTTTCTTTAAACCAAGAGCACAATAAAAGATAAATAGAAAAGATTACAACAAACAGAGGCTGCGCTTGCTTGGCATGAACAATACGTGGTTTAAACAATAAACTGTTTGTAATTAACTAAACTGAGCATTTTGGGGACATAAATTTACTGAAGAATTAAAGAATAAAGGTAATGCTTTATTTTGAGGTGTCTGTGTTACACATGTAGTACAATTAATTGCATGCAACTATCCTGGCATTCTAACACTAACAGTTACTTAATGTATAATTAATACTACTCAGAAGGTAAATTAACAGTTGCACTGTAATAAAGACACCTTAAAATAAACTATTTGGGGTTGTGAATTGCATTATGGGATGTTGATCTCTGCTCTGTCCACTTTTGATGTTGAAAATTCAACTCTACAGTTTAACAAAGTGACTTTCATTGACATTTTAGTCGTTTCACATAATAATAAGATGTGTAAAAAATAAATAATATATAGAAACATAAGTCTGTACATTAACAGAACATTTACTGGCAGTTTATTACAAGGTTTTTGTAGCGTAATACATAATACCAACAATACAAAAGCAGAAATAAATGAGGGAAAAATAAAATCACAAATAAAAAAAAATACATAAAACTATATTACAGATTTTTAACAGTGTAGAAAGCTATATATATATATATATATATATATATATATATATATATATATATATATATATATATATATATATATATATATATATATATATATATATACACACACACACACACACACAAATAATTACTATAGGATCCTTTATAATATTATATTTGTGCATATGCATTAGTTTAATCAGTACTGAAGCCAAATCTGGAGCTTATCTAACAAAATAACCTACAATAATGCTTAAAAAGTTAGAAAAATATTACATAACATTTTTTTAAATAGCAAAAAATCAAGAGAAACAAAAAAATTTATACAATTTTGTTGAAATGTTGTAGTTTGTAATTTATGTGCAATATTATGCATGAATTGAAATGTATTACCTTTCCCATTTCAAATATGTTTTGTGATTAAAATATTATATTTACCATATCTATATTTACCCATATTCACTGAGAAATAATGATGATAATAATAATTATAATAATGATAATATTAATTTTCAAAATGGGGTGTACTCACTAATCATAATAATTAGGCTGGAAAATTCAATAATAATGTCAGGATATTAATCAATTTAAAAAGTTGTATAAATATATATTATTAAAGGAATATAATGATGAATAGAGGTGATTGAAAAGAATAAAACGAGAAAGGTATGATGAAATATTAATAATGGCTGTTTGCAATACTATGTATTTTGTGGGTCTACGTTATAAAATGTAAATGTACAAACGGAATCAAACAAATAATAAGTCAAACATGCCAAAAGGATAAAATACGTCTCATGCAAAGCTCATGTAAATAGAAGAGATAAGTAAAAGAATTAATAAGTTTAAGTGATAGATGAATGATGTGTGTGGTAATGCAGCCTGATCTCTTGAGAAAATGAAAGTTTTGTAGCTAATTCGTACGAACTCATACAAGTTCAGTTGTACGAAATTGTACGATTTTAGAAAGGAGGCGTGGCACCTAACCCCACCTCTAAACCAAATTGTCATTGGGGGATGAGCAAATCGTACTAAATTGTACGAATTACATTATACGAATTCATACGAATTAGCCACTAAATCAAAAAGTTATTGCCGTGAGATTGTGTTGGGTAATGGGGTAGGGAAAATAATAAGCTTGTGCTTCATCCCGCTTCATTTCGACCATGCTAAAATGTATCTTTATTTATTTATTTATTTTTTTGTTAAATAATTTTTATGCTTATGTTTGTAAATAAATTAACTAATCAAATCAAATCCAATCAAACCAAATAGGTTTATTAGGCAAGTGATTGTATAACAGTGGTTTGATCTGTAGACAATCCAAAGCAAACTAATTTAGTCTATGAAATTGTTCCATTTTAAAAAGAAGGCGTGGCACTTAACCCCACCCCTAAACCCAATTGTCATTGGGGGATGAGCAAATCGTACTAAAATGTATAAATTAGATCGTACGAATTCATACGAATTAGCCACTAAAGCAAAAAGTTACGAATTGCCGTGAGATTGTGTTGGGTAATGGGGTAGGGAAAATAATAAGCTTGTGCTTCATCCCGATTCATTTCGACCATGCTGAAATGTGTTTTTATTTTTTTGTAAAGAATTTTTATGCTTTAGTTTGAAATAAATAAATTATTCAAATCAAATAGGGTAATAAGGCAAGTCATTGCATAAAGGTGCTTTGGTCTGGAGACAATCCAAAACAAATATGCTTAAGGGGGCTAATAATATTGACCTTAAAATAGTTTTTAAAAAATTAAGAACTGCTTTTATTCCAGCCAAAATAAAACAAATAAGACTTTCTCCAGAAGAAAAAATATTATAGAAAATACTGTGAAAAACTGCTGAATCTGTTCAACATCATTTGGAGAATATTTGAAAGTGGGGGAATCATTTGGACTCTTTTATTTTTATTTTTTCTGTCACAAAAAACAAATTCCTTATACGTTTAAACATACCTAAACACGCTTTCTTGTTCTGATTTTGGACGAACTTCTGCTCCGACTAAATGTCCATGAGTAAATCACATGTGTCCAATACAACTTTCAATCCTTACATGAACTCATTTGTGCACATCTACAGTCCAGAACCGATGGGCTCCTATAGCCTAAGTGAGTCTTTAAACCAGTGGACATGCATACAGTATCTGTGATTTAATTAATGTGCTTGATGAGGCAGTGTGCTTTTGGCAGACATGGCGATCCGAATATCTCATTCAAGCTGCTGCCAACATCAGCTGCCAAACTCCATTTCTCTTTAATGCTTAAACTGGGACAGACCAACAATTATGCATTTGCACAGAGAGATTGCAAAATAAATATGAAGAGAAACTACACTGTAAAAAGCCTTCAGTTATTTTAACTAATAAAAGAATGTGAGTAAATACATCACCTTCAAAGCAACAAGTACACTCAAAACAATTATTACCGCTGCTTGCTTAAACTAAATGAGCTGAAACAGCACAATTCAAGTAATTTCTTTGGCCAATCTCTTTGCTTTATGTCCAGTCCACTTAAATTTGTAAACCATTAAGTTAACTTAAGCGTTTTGTGTTGGGACAATATAAAGGAATTGTGTTGGTCCAACTACCTGCCTGGTAGACTTTCATGTAATGCTTTGAGTTCTGAGATTACCACCTTGCAGAAGCACCTATACTTTGGGTGTTGGCAGTTTAATTAGCCAAAATGCAGTTTGCTGCTTTGCTCAGTAGCTATAACTGTCCTAAAATTAGTTCTGAGATCAGTCTCAATCAACTGTACATGTAACTCATGAAATCTGCTTAAAATAGTTCATGTAACCTCAGATAAAACTTCGAAGAGACTTCGAAATGTAAGACACATAATAGACATGCATGATATGATGGAGCCAGATCAGTCTCAGAAATAAAACATTTAAATATAAAATCCAATTTATAAACATATGATTCGTGAACTCACTTTGCTTTGAATTTACGAATTGGATTTGTTTATTTTTGAATTAACAACTTAGGTTTTGAATTTACGAATTGGATTTGTGTATTTATGAATCGTGTTTTTAATTTACGAATTGGATTTGTGTATTTATGAATCGCGTTTTGAATTTACGAATTGGATTTGTGTATTTATGAATCGTGTTTTTAATTTACGAATTGGATTTGTGTATTTATGAATCGTGTTTTAAATTTACGAATTAGATTTGTGTAATTATGAAACGTGTTTTTAATTTACGAATTGGATTTGTGTATTTATGAATCGTCTTTTGAATTTATTAATTGGATTTGTGTAATTATGAATCGTGTTTTTAATTTACGAATTGGATTTGTGTATTTATGAATCGTGTTTTTAATTTACGAATTGGATTTGTGTATTTATGAATCGTGTTTTTAATTTACGAATTGGATTTGTGTATTTATGAATCGTGTTTTAAATTTATGAATTGGATTTGTGTAATTATGAATCGTGTTTAGAATTTACGAATTGGATTTGTGTATTTATGAATCGTGTTTTGAATTTACGAATTGGATCTGTGTATTAATGAATCGTGTTTAGAATTTACGAATTGGATGTGTATTTATGAATCGTGTTTTGAATTTACGAACTGGATTTGTGCACTTACAAATCGTATTTTAAATTTACAAATTGGATGTGTATTTTTTTTACTTTATGGAATTACGAATTGGATTTGTGTATTTAAGAATAGTGTTTTGAATTTACGAATTGGATTTGTCTATTTATGAATCGTGTTTTGAATTTACGAATTAGATTTCTGTATTTTTTATCTTTTTGGAATTTACGAATTGGATTTGTGTATTTTTGAATTGTGTTTTGAATTTACGAATTGGATTTGTGTAATTATGAATCGTGTTTTGAATTTACGAATTGGATTTGTGTAATTATGAATCGTGTTTTTAATTTACGAATTGGATTTGTGTATTTATGAATCGTCTTTTGAATTTATTAATTGGATTTGTGTAATTATGAATCGTGTTTTTAATTTACGAATTGGATTTGTGTATTTATGAATCGTGTTTTTAATTTACGAATTGGATTTGTGTATTTATGAATCGTGTTTTTAATTTACGAATTGGATTTGTGTATTTATGAATCGTGTTTTTAATTTATGAATTGGATTTGTGTATTTATGAATAGTGTTTTGAATTTATTAAATTGATTTGTGTATTTATGAATCGTGTTTTTAATTTACGAATTGGATTTGTGTATTTATGAATCGTGTTTTAAATTTATGAATTGGATTTGTGTAATTATGAATCGTGTTTAGAATTTACGAATTGGATTTGTGTATTTATGAATCGTGTTTTGAATTTACGAATTGGATCTGTGTATTAATGAATCGTGTTTAGAATTTACGAATTGGATGTGTATTTATGAATCGTGTTTTGAATTTACGAACTGGATTTGTGCACTTACAAATCGTATTTTAAATTTACAAATTGGATGTGTATTTTTTTTACTTTATGGAATTACGAATTGGATTTGTGTATTTAAGAATAGTGTTTTGAATTTACGAATTGGATTTGTCTATTTATGAATCGTGTTTTGAATTTACGAATTAGATTTCTGTATTTTTTATCTTTTTGGAATTTACGAATTGGATTTGTGTATTTTTGAATTGTGTTTTGAACTTACGAATTGGATTTTGCAAATGTATCATTTTTGAGACTGGTCTGACTTTATAGATATTATCAGACCTTTTAGTTCGAGTTAAATAAAAATCCACATGCATTTAAACTTTTACTTGATGAAATCATGTTGGACCAACTCAATTGCGTTTATTTTGTAAATAGCTTATTTAGTTGGTACTAAACAATCAAAATTGAATCAATAAATTGAGTGCTGAATTTATTTTTGAGTGTAGACTTTACTTTAAAAACACAATTAAGCCGTTTTAACTTTGAACTGTAAATTTAATGCCACTTAATTTTTTAATTATACATTGAGTTAATTTTTTTGTTAATTTCAAGACAGAGTCAAATGCAGGTGACTCTAAAATGTTTTGTGCTCAGATCTTTTGTTTCATGAGACAGTCAAAAATGCATTTGCTTTTAAATTGCATAGTCACTCGTGTGGTCAAATGCATGAGAATAAAGCCACAACAGAACATTACAAGATACGCTGAGAGAAACCACACCAAATCAATGCATTCTTAATTTATTATGTTTTATTAAAACACACAGACATTATAACTAAAATTAGGGCTAATAATAATAATAATAATCAAATATTTTTTCCTGTAACCACTGACTTAACTTGAAAAATAAAAACAAATACTATGGAAGTCATTGGTTACAGGTTTCCAACATTCTTCAAAACGTCTTCTTTTGAATTTAACAAAAGAAAAAAACTCTAGTAAAGGGTGAGTAAATCATGATTGTTTGGGTGAACTGTCCCTTTAACAAATCTGAATACCAGTAGTCAAAAGAGATGCACTTATTGCATATTAATATCAGACGTAAACACGACATGTGATAATAATAATAATAATAATAATAATAATAATAATAAACTTGAATTGTAGGAAAAACAAACTCTATGGAAGTCAATGGTTACCAGTTGCCAACATTCTTCAAAATGTCTTCTTGTGCTCAACAGTAGGAAAAAAACTTATAAAGGTTTAATGCTTTTTGCGTGAACTATCCCTTAAAACAAATGTGAACACCAGTAGAGATGCATATTAACACCAGACATGAGCAAGGCATGTGATGATTAAAAAATAAATAAATAAATAATAATAAATTATATATATATATATATATATATATAGTCCCCTTTTATATAGTCCAGACATATTCTTACATCCTTTTGTCTTTAATTAAATTCTTTTACCTGATATTTTAACTTTCCAACAATGTAATAACCAAATTATTCTTGTGGTATGGAACAACACTAGAATGAATAACATTTTTTGGGTCAGCTGTTGCTTTTAAATGAGGCCAGAGAGTTTTTAGGTCCGCAGGGCAGCCCGGGGTTGGGCGTTTTGCTGTTGGGCAGCAGCGTTAGAGATTTCAACACAAGAATGAAGAATCCAGCAAATACGGACAGATTATTAGCATATGTGCCACAGGTGATGAAGGAGGAAACACAACATAAAGATTTACAGCATTCACTGAGTCACGTTCAGACAGAGAGACATTTTATCAGTGTGTAGGTTTGAGGACAGCATGCAACAGTGTCAAGGAGAAGGTTATTTACATTTATTTTCCTGCTGCTGTAATCTAAAGAGACTCTCAGTGCAATTAAAGAACACGTTATAATCCATGTGTGTGTGTCTGTGTGTGTGTGTGTGTGTGTCCATTGGGAATTGCTCTCTACTAGGTTCTGAGCTAGTGCATGCAGGAATCATGTGAGCCGTCTTTAATCCCATTGGTGGTATTGTATGTTAAACATACACACACAATAAATCACAATAAAGTTTATGAACTATTACTACTATATTACCATTATTTATTATGTAAAACTATTAACTGCTTGTGACCTTTTGATTTTATTCAGTCTGTCAGTATATTTAAATGTATATTTTCAGATTCCTTAAAAGATTTAATCATTTAAAATAAGATGAATATGGTATAAATATATCCATAGAATATCCAATTAGGTAAATTCTATGAAATTGTTTTACTTAATATTGACGCAACTTCATACTCCTCATACAATGCTTTTTAAATTATTAAGAAAGATTTAAAACTCATAAGATTTATTGATATTATTACATAATTCTTGTTCCTATTGGTTTAATTTATGTTTAACTAACAAATATTAAATCGCATAATTACTCAGCAGAATCATCTAAACAAATAATTCTTTAAAGCAATGTTTTTAAACATGACAGAAACATAAATACTTGTGTTAAATAGCTATCACAGGGTCTGACTAATGGTAAAGCTGGTTTTATATTTGCACATTCGTTCAGTGACAACTTGTGACACGCTCCCTATGTTGTTTACCATGGTACTTTGAATATTGGGTCTGAAATCACAAAAGACCTCAAAACAACATTACCACTATTTCTTTGACTGTGAACAACGTTGTTTATTGATAGTCGTTGGCTGCTAATACGTTTTCACCAAGTGTGCCGCAAGCCTACGTTTGAGTGAAGGTTTCGGCCGTTAGATCGCCCCCTGGGGGCTGGCTGCAGTACAAGTCATAAAGCCCGCCTCCTCCGTGTTAATGAAGGAGACTTGAGCCCAAATAAAAAAAAATATTACACTTGCAATAAAATGTCCCGAAAGATAGTTCTGGTCGATTAAGGCACTGGTTATTGTGCTGAAATAGGTGCAGATCTTCATTTTTGTAAACAGTTTGTTTTTAGCAGTAATTTAATGCTGGGCGTGTCATCGTGATACACAGCTGTGATTGACAGTTTCTCAAAGCGCGGCGTCTGAGCTTCGGCAGGAGACTGAAGTAGACTGAAATGTTATTATTCGATTTCTGTGTTATTTTACCATGACAAAATGAGTTCAGCAGTAAACTATAGTTTCTGACATACATGATCCTGGTGGAACACTGTTTATTCGCTAAGTTCAGGGCTTTTTTCGGGCTTTATTAGTTTGCTGATACACGCCTAGCCACCCAGATAGCAAAACACAGTTCCGGCTAGATTCTCGCCTGCCGGAGACATATCTCTTAGAGCTCAGACTGACTAATGTTACCTCTGCTGGACCTACTCCGGATGCCTGGACTCACTGCCCGATTCCAGTCCGAGTCAATCGAGCCAGATGCGGCGGCCGAGCGAGCCGGCGCTGCCGCATGCGAGCCGGAATCAGCCCGCGACGCCGCGAGTAAGTTATGCGCTGCGGCCTGGAGCTGGCGCGATTGAATATATAAAACCCTCATATTTGTTAACGTTATTACATCCATTTGTGTTGATATGACAGCAAACGCATGCTGAGAAGTTCGGGGGGCGTGGTTGATTTTACATAAAGCGTTTGATTGGAAGCTCGACTCCGCTCATTTTCGCGGCTCCTCCTCTGGCTCCATCAGACAATCCTTCTGCGCATGTCAAGGCTCCAATTTCAGCAGTCTTTTGCGACAGTTTGTGCCCGTCAAGCAGGCGTTTTGCCCTCAAGGCGTTCAATGGGAAAAAGGGCTGTCGCGTCGTCCATATTTTTTACAGTCATTGGTTTTCACTGTTTAGAGTTTGCAAATAGCACTCTTCTGAAATTAATTAAGGAGAAAGTCTGAATGTGCGAATATAAAACCAACTTTACCTCAATTCTTTTATTTATGTTTGTCTTATTTTTGTTTTGTTTATCATATAATCTTTTTCACTTCAAATTAAACTCAAAATTATGCAGTGAAAAGTTACAAGCCAACAAATAAAATGAAGTGAAATGAAACTCACCATTGAATTCTGTTTGATCTGCAATTCCTGTGTGTCCATTTTCTCTTCAGTCCCAAAATGATGACAGCTGTCAATTTGGTCATTGCCAGCAGCAGAGCTAGCCGACGTTTCCGAATTAGCTGACATTTCTTTCTTTATTATTAGAATTCTACCTTTTCTTATCAGCTGAAATGTATTTAAGTCAACTGGGGCTTGTAAATAATATCTAACATTCAACCGAGATGTAGATTGAACAAAATTACGACCGTTATACTGCTTATAACTCATTTGTTGATTGGCGTTATTGTTTACACTCATGCTGGCGGCGCCATCTTGCGCGTCACCTGCACATAATCCCGTGTGCTCCCGCCGTCACTTCAACAGCTCAAGAAACTGAACAAACGCGCCAAAATCAACGATCGGCCAATTTTTGTATCACCTCAACAAACAAACAAACAAACAGACAAACAAACAAAAAAAAAAACTAGTCTGAGTGTTTCGTGTGTGATGCGCTTGCGCACATAGCTGTTTGTAAAGTCACGAGGCCTTAAACATAGATAAATGCATGCAATAATGGGCTTTATGTAAGGTCAAACAAAAGAACTTTACTGAAATGTTTTAGCCAACGATTAACCTCCGGTGAAAGGTTTTTAATTTTTATTAACAATGCTTGAACAATAACATTAATACTTTTTAAATAAATCCCCAAAAATGAGATAACAATCAATTTACATTAACAATTTTTCAGTCTTCATTAATAATAATAATAATAATAATAGTAATAATAATAAACTATAAATGATATAATAACAAAAAATAACAAATAAAATTAATGATAAAGAAAAAGGGGATTTCAAGTTCTCAAGATATGAAACCAAAATCCTCTAATGAAGTATATATATATATATATATATATATATATATATATATATATATATATATATATATATATATATATATATATATATATATATATATATGTTTATTTTTCACTTTTCCTCTCTGTTAATGTTTTCAATTGTATCACAAATTCTTCTTTAAACACCACTAGTCTTAGATAGACCAAGTCCATACTTTTGAGCACAGTGTCTCCATCTTCTGATGGCTAATTCCAGCAGGATAACGCAGCATGTCATGAAGCTCAATCATCTCAGACCGATTTCCTGAACATGACGATGAGTTCACTGTACTCAAATGGCCTCCACAGTCACCAGAGCTCAATCCAATAGCAGCTTTGGGATGTGGTGAAACGGGAGATTGGCATCATGGATGTGCAGCCGACAAATCTGCAGCAACTGTGTGATGCTATCATGTCAATACGGAGCAAAATCTCTGAGGAATATTCCCAGTAGCTTGTTGAATCTCTGCCACAAAGGATTAAGGCAGTTCTGAAGGTAAAAAGGGTCCAACCCGGTACTAGTAAGGTGTACCTAATAAAGTGGCCAGTGTGTGTATATTACAGTGGATAAATTATGGAGTTTGACTGTTGTGTTACGTCATGTTTAGTAATGTTTGCATTCACCTGGTATGCTAAACACAATATGGATGGAAATATATGGAG
Organism: Danio rerio; assembly: GCF_052040795.2. NCBI lineage: Eukaryota > Metazoa > Chordata > Actinopteri > Cypriniformes > Danionidae > Danio > Danio rerio. The sequence goes on from NC_141022.1 coordinate 1,768,070, forward strand.
TTATTTTACTTATATAAATTGTTAGGGGTGCCTGTAATTGTGGACGAAATATTAGGGAAAATGCATTTTCAATTGTTTAATTTAATTAAAATTAAATTATAAATTTTTTATATAAAAAGAGATCAGATTTTATTTCACTGTCAATGATTCATGTAATTTAATATAACAACAAACAAACAAATAACAGCACATCCATGTATCTTCATACAATTTTTATTGTTTTTCATCACATAAGAACACAAAATAAGGCCCAAAAAAATCGGACCTCAGTTAATATTTTTTTAATAATCTTTTTTTTTTTTTTTTGGAGATGTCATGACACACAATCTCATTTCCAATGTCCAGTTGTTTGTCATTCGTCAAGTGTGTGTGTGTAGCGTCGCCTCCAAACAGGAATCTCCACCAAAGTATGGAACGTTGCAAAAGAGCATGTCAAATCATTTCATGTAAAAGTGATTTATATATATATACTGTACATAATAGACAAAGCGTTGATCGAGTACATGTGGGGCGCTACACATCAGTCAGCCGTTGACATGCTCCTGACAGCATCTGTGTAGAAAACCCCAACCAGACAAATGGAGACAACACTGAATACATTAATCGGCATCTTTCTCAGAGAAAGAAAGAACACAAACTCCTGACACATCCAGACTTCAGCAAGCAGTAAACATTAAAAACAGAAATATACAGTGTGGGTGGACAGCAGTGTCTCTAAAATGACCTCGGACATCAGAGATCGGTAGGAATGTGTTTCCGCGGCTCTTTTTCTTCATCTCATTTTGCATATTTTTAATATTTACTTATTTTTTTATATTTCCTAAGTGCTGTTTAGCAGAGAGATTTCCTTCAACACATTTCTGATCATACTAGTTTTAATAACTCATCTCTAATTACTGATTTATTTTCTCTTTGTCATGATGACAGTAAATAAAATTAGACTAGATATTCTTCAGGATACTAGTACTCAGCTTAAAGTGACATTTAACCCCTCAACTATAATAAATTGCAAGAAAATGCAAAGCTTAATATCTGAACATAATATATTACAAATCTGAAGTTGATATTTCCAAAAAATGAGCGCTCGGTAAAATTTTGTTTGGCTGCAGTGCTAGACATGACCACAAGTGGACATCACATTTCTACAGGTATAACCCTGCCGTTCCTACAATCACACAACCCGCTCCGAGCTGGTATCAAACCGGCGACCTTCCGCATGGGAGTCGGTTGCTCTACCAAGGAGGCTAAAGACCATGGCCTATAGCATCTGTCACTAGAGCAACTTTAGAGGTCAGAGGAGTGAGGTTTACCTGCACAGCACGTACTGGCTGGCCTCCATTACACTCACCCCCTAAACCCCCTAAATCCGGGTCACGGCACCAATGTAACCCCGTCGGTCCTACGCCACCCAACACGCTCCAAGCTGGTATCAAACCGGCAACCTTCCGCATGGGAATCGGTTGCTCTAACAAGGAGGCTAAAGACCATGGCCTCTAGCAGCTGTGGCTAGGAGTGAGGTTTACCTGCACAGCACACACTGGCTGGCCTCCGTTACATAGGCAGCTGTGCAAGGGCGCCCTCTATCTTTTGAGAAAAATAAATCATATTTTTTCATACTTTTGATAATATTTGTAAAGTAGACATACAATTCTGAAGTAGCATGGTAAGTTTAGTGGTGTTTGATTTGAATTTAGCCTCAAAAAAACATCTTTAAAAAAAGTGTTTTACATGTAGATTGCAAAGTAATGCTTTACGACTCTGATGCTGCGTTCACACCAGACACGGATGAAGCGTCAAGCGTGAGTGATTTACATGTTAAGTCAATGCAAAGATGCGAATAGACATCCTGCGGCGTGATATGCGCGAATGACGCGATTCGGACAAATGAAGTGAAGCGAGTTGAGTGTTTTGCACAATTGACACGCGTATCACACGGATCGCTCGAGTCAAAACTCCTGAGCTTCAGCGCACTTTTACGCCACGTTAAAAGGAGCTTTCTCTTGTAGGGGCGTGCACACCTGCCAACATTTGTTTCTGAAAATCCGGGAGACGGGGTTGTTCAAGGGTGGGGTCTCTGAATAACATAGTTGAGAATCGTGATAGGATGCAACGTGTTTTTGGGTGGCCTCTGCGATTGGGTAATGTCAGTACCAAAGTTGGCCACCCGGGGGTGTTTTACAGACTGTACCACAGAATGGGGGGGGGGAAATTATGGGAGTTTTCCAGGAACAATAACAAAACGGGCTGGTTGCTGGAGATTGGTCTGAAATATGGGAGACTCCAGGGAAAAACAGGAGTGTTGGTGGGTATGGGGGCGTGATTATGATGTAGCGCCTGCTGCTGGTGTCCCGGGGTAAAATCCTCCTGCCGACACCGGACAACAGTTCATCAACTAGGCTCTGCTCAGTCGGAAGCCTCGCTGAAAGCCTCCATCATCCAGGTGGAGTTTCTGTAGGAACACTAGCTGTGCTTTATGTGCTTTATGAAGGCTGATAAACGGCGTTGATTTGTTTGGAGCTGTGTCTGAGTCCACTAGATCCATTCAGCGCCGCACCAGCTCTGTGAGTTAAAAAGAAACACCAGACGCACCTGATCTCTGTTACCCTGATGACGGAAAATGTGTTTGCCAAAACTTTTAAGGAATAGCCATGTCAGTAAAAGCATTTTAATATTTCGTCCACATTTTTCGACTGCCTTGGACTGATTTTTGCTGTTTGTTCTTATTTCTGTAAGTTTGGCTGGAATAAATAAATGAAAACGGCTAGGGTCAATTGTTAGCACCCTCAATAAATAATAGTTTTTTCTGATAGTCTTCAAAACAAACCACTGCTATACAATGACTTGCCTAATTACCCTAACTTTACCCTAATTAGTGAAGCCTTTAAGTGTCACTTTAAGCTGAATACTAGTGTCTTGAAGAATATCTAGTCTTATATTATTAAAAATCAGTTATTAGAAAGGAGTTAATAAACTATTATGATTATAAATGTGCTGAAAATGAACACTTGAGAAATCATTGAAAGAATCAACACGTGTGCCATTAAACGCAGACAGGCTGGGCTGATGATGATGATGATGATGATGGCCTGACATCATCTTGGTTTGAAAGCCCAAGTTATTCCTCGTATTAGCAGAATACCGTTTATGGATTCTTTCTTTTTTATTTTAAACAATTCTCTTTACAAGAAATATGAAAAGCAATTCAAGCAACCCAGGCTCATTCTGATTACGTACCCCTGTATACATTTCTGGAGAGCGCCAAATACATCTCAGGAGCTATGTTTTTCTGTAGCTTTTGTTTTCGCAAGGCGACGGAGTGGCGCGGTAGGTAGTGCTGTCACCTCACAGCAAGAAGGTCGCTGGGTTTGATCCCCAGCTCAGTTGGTGTTTCTGTGTGGAGTTTGCATGTTCTCCCTGTAAGGATTTCCTCCGTGTGCTCCGGTTTTCTGGAGACATGCGGTACAGGTGAATTGGGTAGGCTAAATTGTCCGTAGTGTACGAGTTTGTGTGTGAATGTGTGTGTCGATGTTTCCCAGAGATGGGTATCTGCTGCGTAAAAATGTGCTGGATAAGTTGGTGGTTCATTCCGCTGTGGCAACCCTGGATTAATAAAGGGACTAAGCCGACAAAAAAATGAAAGAATGAGTAAATGTTTTCGCAAATCTACCAGAAGCTGCTGTGTACGCTTTTTCAGATCTCAAATGTATCTCGTGAGTGCCATTCACACCTGCTGTTCCCACATAAATCCACCAGAGGCCGCTGTCGACTGACTGACTGACTGATTGACCAACCGATCCCCCACCCACGCCCTTCCCCAAACCCAACCAATAGTGTTTTCAAAAGCAATCCAGAAAAAGAAAAAAAGCCTTCACAGCAGCCGGATGTTTACACATTTTCAGATTTTACACACGTTCTCACCCTGTTATTTACTTGTTTATTTTATTTTTTGGCTTTTATGTTTGTCTTACCTGCTTTCTGGAACCATTCTTCATCCGTCAACTCCTCTCTGAGTCTAAAATCCTCTGACGTACGCAGCGAGTTACGAGGCAAACTGGTAACAGCTGGAAAGCCGTCCACATGGAGCTAAGAAACGGCATTATACGGTCCTGTAGTGTTCATTTTGAAGACAAAATGCAGCCATACGTACCTCTGGCTACATAATTCATGCTCTCCAGAAAGGTATATAGGGGTACGTTTTCAGAACGAGCCTATGTTGAATTTATGATGTATTTTATTTTACAAGTGGTTTTGATATTAAACACTAAAAAACATTGGATTTATTGGATATTTTTAAGGTAAGTGGTTGCAAACAATTGATGAACTAAATTGGCCGTAGTGTATGAGCATGTGTGTGAATGATTGTGTTTGGGTATTTCCCAGTACTGGGTTGCAGCTGGAAGGGCATCCGCTCCTTAAAAAAAAAAAAAAAAAACATTTGTCGGAATAGTTGGCGGTTCATTCCTCTGAGGCGACCCCTGATAAATAAGGGACTAAGCCGAAAAAAAAAATGGATGAATGATGAACTGGATAGATGAACTGTTTGCAAGCACTTACCTTAAAAACTGTAGTAAATGCAATGATTTTTTTTTCATGAAACACTCTGCTTTCATTTTTTTATGTTTGTTCTGTTTGATTGACAAAAACAGACGCAAAAAAAAACAGTGTTCATATATTTGTGTGGACGGAGGGTCGACTCTCTTCAATTCTGCCGTTAGCTGCTGTGGAGACTCAGATTGTGGTTCTGGAAAAGAAAGCATAATGCAGATCAGTCAAACTTCACCCTAAAGCATTTCTCAAATCTTTTCCTTTTTCCCATTATTTTCACTCAAAACTTCTCTCCAGAGTTAAGTCTTGGCTGCTGTTTGCAGATCTTGAGAGAGCCACGCGTGCCCTAGTTTTATTGCGCTTGGATTATTGTAATTCTGTATGTGTTGTTTTACCCCAGACTTCAATATCACCACTCCAGATGGTTCAAAATGCTCCAGCCAGGTTTCCAACCGGGTCTCGAGTTTGATCTATATTGTCATTCCAATACATGTGTGGACATACAGTTAAAGTCAGAATTATTCGCTTACTGTGTTATTTTCTCTTATATTTCAAATGATGTTGAACACATTGTGGAATTTCTCACAGTATTTCCTCTAATATTTGTTCTTCTGGAGAAAGTCTTATTTGTTTTATTTCATCTAGACTAAAAGCAGCTCTTATTTGTTTTAAAGCCATTTTAAGGTCAATATTATTAGCCTCCTTATGCGATATTAATTACAGAATCTACAGAATAAACCACTGTTATACAATGACTTGCCTAATTACCCTAACTTTACCCTAACCACCAAACTAACACCCAACCTCCAAACTGGTCTGACTCAGCTTGCTATATGTTTTCTAATTGATCCGGCTAACGTTTTTCCAAAAACTGACATGAAAAATTCAGAAAAGTCCCATTGACTTAACATTGGACCAAACTTAATGACCTCATAACTTTCTGCCAGACTGTCATCCAGACTTAATGTTGGGCTCATTTAACTCAGACTACCACTCTGCCAATCACTGATGACCTTTCAACTAGGCACACCCTCGCAACCACTTACTCCACCCTTGCAACTGTCCCATAGACTTCACTGTAAAAAAAACTGCCATTGGCTTTAAATTGGACATACTAGCAATATACCAATCCATACTAGAAACATACTAACAAACATACTAATCATACTAGAAACATAGTAACAATATACCAATCCGTACTAGAAACATACTAACAAACATACTAACATACTAGAAATATAGTAACTATATAGAAATCCATACTAGAAACTTACTAACAAACATACTAACATACTAGAAACATGTAACAATATAACAATCCATACTAGAAACATAGTAACAAACATACTAATCATACTAGAAACATAGTAACAATATACCAATCCATACTACAAACATACTAACAAACATTCTAACATACTAGAAACATGTAACAATATAACAATCCATACTAGAAACATAGTAACAAACATACTAACATACTAACAAACATACTATAAACATAGTAACAATATACCAATCCATACTAGAAACATAGTAACAAACATACTAACATCCTAGAAACATGCAACAATATATCAATCCATACTTAACACAGGCTTAACTATCATAGTACGATGCATCCTTTGGGAACAGAACGATGTAGTGACGAGTTTTTCCCAAAACCCGTAGTTTCTCTGTCGCAGATCCATCGTTTAAAACTTGTTAGTTATAACGTAAAACCTCCATAAAGATGCTCTAAACAGGGCAAAGTAACAACTTCTTTAAAAAATGAATGTTTTCAAAGTGCACTACGAAGGCAACACAATTTTCAATGTGAAGATCGCTAAAACTGAACTGTAAAAATACAAATTACACCTAAGAGAGATGACCTTAATGCTTATTTTAGTTTAAATATTGGAACGTTCTAAATAAATAGGGCATAAGGAGGATAACTGGGAATAGAACACAGCCAGGAACTGTTTCTAACCACAGCTCCAGAGGTGTAGTTGCAAGTGCACAGGTTTGCGACCCAGTTTGCGAATGTTTGAACGATGGATTTGGGAAGCGCCAAATCAACAAACTATGTTTGTAACAACGCAACTTGTGAGCTTAGCTGGCTAACGATGGCTTTCGGAAATGCACCCCAGTGTGGTACACATTTATTTCTGTTTCTATTGTTAAAGTTACCAACATACACTTTATTTTAAGGTACAATTCTTTGATTTTATTAAACCATTAACAATGAATTTTGGCAAAGTGAACACTTTACTAGCTGCTTATTAATAGTTATGTTAGTATTTGGGTTTTGGTATTGGGAAGAGTTAGTGATGTAGAATAAGATTTATCGGCTTAGTCTCTATTTCAGAAGTCGTCAGCATATGTTTTAAGCAGCGGATGCCATTCCAGCTGCAACCCAGTGTGGGGAAACACCCATACACACTCATTCACACACACGCACTCATACACTACAACCAATTTAGTTCATCAATTCCCCTATAGCGCATTTGTTTGGACTGTGGGGGAAACCGGAACCCACACCAACTTGGGGAGAACATGCAAACTCCACAGACATGATATAATTAGATAATAATTTTTTTTTTGGAAGTAACGTACCGAGCTTCTTAAGCAAAGCATATCTATTTATTTCTTGTGTGTATTATGTTGTTTTAGTAGAATGGCTTGTAGGAAGTTCACAGGAAGTTTACAGGAAGCAGAAGTGTGTCAGAGATCAAAAGTGTTTGTTTGGGTTGTGTCTCCCGGTGGTGTTGAGCGGAGATTGAGCGCGCTCATGGGCTGCAGCGAGGGTTCGTCGCCGTCTCCAGACGATGTGTTTGCATACACACATCAGACCCAGCCAGAGGCGCGAACAAACACAAACACACACGCAAACTCTCACAGGACAGCGCCGTGTGTTGCTGGCTTCATCTGATGTATCTGTACCTGTGTGCGTCACTCGTGGGTAATACCTTTCATTACGCTTTTGTGTAGGAATCATATATTTTTTTGAAAACATCAGAGCGATCTTTAAACTTGTAATTTTATCTGGCGCTCCAGCGAGAAATGAGATGGAACTTGTGAGTTGATGTCAAAAGTCTGAGCGATGGGAAACTATGGGTGGAAAACTGGGTTAGATGTTTAGTGAATGCAGATAAATAAAACTATTATAGGGAAATGTGAAGGGTTTTTATTAGGGATGTATCGGTATCAGAATTTCACGGTAGGATAATACCTCGGTGTGAATGTCACGGTTCGGTATTTATTGAATCATTTACAGGAAAAACAAAACTAATGAAAAGACTCAAAAAAAGTGCCAAAAGTGTTTATTTAGCTTAGCACTGAACATATCAATGACACACAAATCAGCCGTCTATCTGTAAGTTTCCAAACAGGAACTTCAATTTTTCAATTTTAATAACAAAAAAACTATTAAACCATATAAAAAAATAAAGTTTCAATTTAGTATTGTTGAAAACTCATCACATTCAACATTTAATCACTCACTTACTTATATAGAGATGGGTTTTTAAATTAAAATGATCATATAACTATAATCTGGTGAAAGCTGGGGTCTCTGGGCATGTCCCCTGCAACAGAAAAATAAACCCTCTCATTTGGGTCTGAGGTTTCTGGGACAGAGAGATATGATTTAGCCAAGGTTGACAGCAGTGGGTAACGCTGTGCATTGTCTTTCCACCAAGCCATGAATGAGATAGAGTTCTCTTTGCGGTACAAGTCAATGTCTGGATCAATCTGAACAGTGTGCTGTGTTCTGCAGTCCCCATGACTGTATTTAGTCGTATTCCCCGACTTATATTTCACCACAGTCTGGCAGTGCCTGCATACTGTTTTTGTCTTTGTCTGTCAGCTTTTCTCCTTTTTCGTATCTTTTTAGAAAGAAACAGAAATGCTTCCACACATCTGATTTAAAACCCGCTTTAGGTTCGATCATTTCCGGCTCTTTTTCTTCCCCGCTACTAGCAGCACACTCCATTTCCGCATTACTGGATCTGTAGTACAACAGACCACAAGGGATGATGGCCACGCCTGGGCTGATGGGAATTGTAGTTCCCGCTACCTCCCGTTCGCTTCATTCACCTGAGCAAACTTTTCTCAGAATTATAGTTTTATTGAGTCATGCGCCTACGCTAATATTGACAACAATTACTATTGCGGTATGACGGTATTTACAATATTGTTACATCCCGTTTTTATCTTATATTTTTAATGCTGCTTCAAAGAATTATGGGCCATTTCCACTCAGGGGTCACGGCTCCTTCTAAAAACAAATTAAATCTTGTACTAATTAGCCACTTTTTTAGTTATCCCGCTAAGCTCTGGGGCTATTTGGGGTAATTCCGCCTGAATTTGGCCTTCCGATTTAAAAAGCTTCAAATACCCACATGCAGAGGTGTAAATACAAAAGTTTGGTATCATTTGAAAGGAAACCCTTTGAAATTTCAGAAAATACAGTTGAAATTGAAAATAATTGTTGTATATATTGTCTGTTTTATAATAAACACACAATAAAAGGCGCTTTTTTTTTTATAAACTGAAGTTTGGAAATGTGTAAAGGCTGATTTATACTTCTGCGTCAAACACCGGTGTATGGTACGGTGCTGACGCATAGCCCTTCACCGTGGCCGTCGGCGTCGCTGATGTGCACCTCTCAAAAATTGTAACAACACGTCGCAACAACGCGTAGCGCAAGCTCTGTGATTGGTCGGCTTGGTAGAGCTGACGAGTCTGGGCAGGACCGAGAGCCGTGCGAATGGCGCGAGCTGGACGCGAGCCCGATGGAGCGATTGTTTACAAGTGTGGAGTCCCGTGAAGGAGCTCCGGATGGAAAGTTTTATTTTGTGTTTACCTCATAGTTAAAGTTGTTGCACGTCCGCCGGTTCCTGCCTCAAAATGAGCGAGTTTGAGCCACTTGTACATCCCGGAAGTGTTCAGGAAAAGCAAAACAGCAGAGAAGAAACTCGACAAAGAGGAACATTTACACCTCACTGCCCACTAGTGTTTCAGAAGTGTTAATGCAGACCGACAGAGACAGCAGCAGAAGTATAAATGCACAGCTACACGCGTTGCATGCGCCGTGGGTTACGCCGGTCACTTGAAGCAGAAGTGTAAACCAGGCTTAACTCATGGGCTTTGAGTGCTCCAGCATCCTGGAAACAATTTTATTTCTTTCCAGCAGGTGTCAGCAAACACAGGAAAAATGCCACTTTTTTATTTCCGCCTACCTATTTTTGAAGTCTCCCCATACCCTCATACAGTACAATAAATGCAATATCTCAATGTCATTTTACAGAAAACCCTTTGAAATGACCAAAAGAACTGCTGAAAGTGATGAATATTATTATATATGCTGTCTGTCCTTTGCTGAAATGCCTCAACACAAACCGCTTTTAGTTTTTTTTGTTCTAAAGCCGGATTTAGAAAGTGTATACCTCAGGGCCTGTGTGCTCCATCAAACTGCTGATTGTTTTGAATGTTACCAGCATTTGTCAGGAGACACTAAATAAAATAATTTTGTTTTTATCATGTAGTGTGCAATAATTATGTTAGTTCAACCGAAGGGTGGGAAATCACAACTTTTTTTTGCTTCTAATCTGTGACTTTCACGCACTGTTTTGGACACCCCTCTTCCCGTTCGTCATGCAATACCTCAGTCACTGGTTGGCTGATCAAGGCTCGCCATACATCAGCGTAAAGCTGAGAATCTCCCCGTTCCAATGATATGCAATTCATCTGGATAGCTATCATATTTTCCTGAATTTTGGAATATCATGCCCCTAATTTGTTGCGTTTGGCACTTACAAGACACAGCAGTGGTTTACTGATGCACACATCCTCAGAAAACGCTGAAAATGGACTCATTTTGTAGAGGACATTCGTTTCTTGTCGTCTTAGTCCCTTCATTAATCCGGGGTCACCACAGCAGAATGAACCGCCAACTTATCCAGCAAGTTTTTTACACAGTGAATGCCCTTCCAGCCGCAACCCATCTCTGGGAAACATCCACACACTCACACACTCATACACTATGGACAATTTAGCCTACCCAATTCTCCTGTACCGCATGTGTTTGGACTGTGGGGGAAACCGGAGCACCCGGAGGAAACCCACGCGAAGGCAGGGAGAACATGCAAACTCCACACAGAAATGCCAACTGAGCCGAGGTTCAAACCAGCGACCTTCTTGCTGTGAGGCGACAGCACTACCTACTGCGCCACTGCCTCGACTTGTAGAGGACAACCTAAGGTAAAAGCTGATGTAGCTTGTTTGGCTATCTGCTATCTCCGGCAGCTCACGGAGCAAATGATCAATAATTTCCCTTGTATGTTTACAAAAAACGAGATTACACTTTATGATTCATTCGAAGACTGTTGGATATGTGATTGTAAATCAATAAAAATAACGATGGCTCTTTATTATTGGGAATGAGACCTTTAATTTGATGTATTACTTGCCAATGTGTGTCTAATATTAGCGATGTGAAAAACATGCATACTGAAGCGGGCTATTCAGATTTCCCATAATCCCGTAACTCCAGGGTTTCTTCTGGGCATATTCGGTTTGTTGTTACTCGTGAGAAAGAGCGCCCTCTGGATTTCAGAGTAAACTTTACTACTGGCCCCATCACCATGTTTCCCAGTACTAGGTTGCGGCTGGAAGGCCAAAATTAATATATAAATTGGATAAATTGGCGGTTCATTCCACAGTGGCGACCCCTGATGAATGAAGGGACTAAGCCGAGTGCTGTATCTGAGTAGCACTCAGTGAAATGAGCCATAAGAGTACCATCCCACTAACAGACACTTAAACCCTAAAAGCTACAAGCATGTCATATATATATATATATATATATATATATATATATATATATATATATATATATATATATATATATGAGCAATATCTCACGAGTAGCAGTGCGATATGGCTGTATATCCGCACTGGTGCCTTAGTGTCCCCACCAGTGCCGATATACAGCCACATCGGACTGCTTCGAGTGTGATATTGCATTTATACAACAGTTTGACGGCATAATTGTGTATATAAAAACAAAATCATACATGGAGAGTCTCAAAAACCCTTTTGTATGAGGAACTACTTTCTTCCACGTTGGATTCAAATCATAAGCTGACAGTTAAACAGCTGAGCAAGCATAGTGTCTGCTTGATGCTGGCTGTATGTGGGCGGAGTAATACACAAAGGGTAAAGAGGCTGTACGGGTGCTGATGTTACTTAAATATATCACGATTGTCAGCCAATCAGATTCGAGAACCAGACAGAGCTGTTGTGTGTGTGTATATATATATATATATATATATATATATACACACACACACAACAGCATGAATATTCATTCATTCTTTCATTTTCTTGTCGGCTTAGTCCCTTTATTAATCCGGGGTCGCCACAGCGGAATGAACCGCCAACTTATCCAGCAAGTTTTTACGCAGCGGATGCCCTTCCAGCCGCAACCCATCTCTGGGAAACATCCACACACACATTCACACACACACTCGTACACTACAGACAATTTAGCCTACCCAATTCACCTGTATCGCATGTCTTTGGACTGTGGGGGGAAACCGGAGCACCCGGAGGAAACCCACACGAAGGCAGGGAGAACATGCAAACTCCACACAGAAATGCAAACTGAGCCGAGGTTCGAACCAGCGACCTTCTTGCTGTGAGCCTACAGCACTACCTACTGCGCCACTATATATATATGCTGTGTGTTATTGTGTGTGTGTGTGTGTAGAGATGGAGTGTTTGGTCCTGTGAGAGCCGATCAGGTTGTTTTATTTTCCCATCATGCTCTGGGCAGGTCAGCGGTGATGCTGCGGCTCCTCCCTGAGCTGCTCTTCATCTTCACCTATGAGCCGAACGCAAATAAATAAAACATCTCAGTGTCTGCACGTCTGCGTGACCTGTGACCTCTCTGACTGAGCGGAGACGACTGCAGTGTCCAGAACTGAAGAAAGCAAGAGCACTCCAAAGAAAACAAGCTGCACTTTCTGACCGACTGATAAGGACAACTGCGGTAGACAGAAAAGAAACCAACTGTTCTCCATGATCTAGACCAGGGGTCCCCAAAGTTGTTCCTGGAGGGCCGGTGTCCTGCAGATTTTAGCTCCAACCCTAATCAAACACACCTGAACAAGCTAATCAAGCTCTTACTAAAGGTATACTTGAAACACCCAGGCATGTGTGTTGAGGCAGGTTGGAGCTAAACCCTGCAGGGACACCGGACCTCCAGGACTGAGATTGGTGACCCCTGATCTAGACCGTGGTCAATATAATAGTGAACGGTCTAATGTTATTACACCTTAGAAGATGCAATAAACTATTTTAAATCCTCCTGCGCTCACATTTGATTTCCTGATCTGAAATATGGAGTAAATATGTAAGTAGCAGCAGTCAAAAATTTAAAATGAAGAATATTCAAGGGGTCTAAAGTAGAGGTCTGCATTCCCGCGGCTGTCCCGCGGGTGCCCGGAACCCAACCAGATTTCTGCGGCGTGGGAATAAATTTCCGAATAAATCACGGGAGCGGTCGGTTTAATTTGGGACGAGAGCTGGCTGTCTAGCAATATCGCGGATATTGCTATGCGAATGAAAGAGAGAGAGAGCTTTGCATGTGTGTGTGCTTGGTGCTTGTGTGTGCGTTAGTGCGCGCGCACGTATGAGAGAGAGAGAGCTTTGTCTGTGTGTGTGTGCTTGGTGCTGTATGTGTGTGTGTTTATACAGACAGCTTGGCTGTCTGGACTGTATAGCTGGGTGATTTTCGGTTTTGTTCTCCCCCACTCTTTAGTAGGATCGGGCGCAGCGGCCAGAAAACGGGGCGGGTCGGGCAGCGGGACAACAAATTCTTAATATAAGCGGGAGCGGTCGGGTTCGGGCTAAAACCTGGCGCGTGCGGGCGGGAGCGGGATTCAAAATTTAGTCCCGCGCAGATCTCTAGTCTAAAGTATCTGTGGACCAGAAGTTGCTGCAGACTTTTATTTCAGTATGAGGATGTATTTACACTTAAAACTGAATATTCAGTAGGGGCGGGGTATTTATTTTTTTTTGCTCCTCCTCTCATCTTTTAAACTAAAGCCTGTTTCAGAATCCCAGCGGGACCAGTTGGTGGTTCTGTGTGGAGTTTGCATGTTCTCCCCATGCTGGCATGGGTTTCCTCCGGGTGCTCCGGGTTTCCCCCACAGTCCAAACACATGCGCTATAGGGGAATTGGGTAAGTTAAATTGTCCATAGTCTATGAGTGTGAATACGTGTGTATGGATGTTTCCCAGTAATGGGTTGCAGCTGAAAGGGCCTCCGCTGTGTAAAACATATGCTGGATAAGTTGGCGGTTCATTCTGCTGTGGCGACCCCTGATTAATAAAGGGACTAAGCTGAAAAAAAATGAATAAATGAATGATAACACTTTATTCTGATGGTCTATTTGAGTATTAGTAGACTGTCTGCTTAATATCTGCTGATTCTGCTCCTTCAACAGACATTTAATTGACTAGAAGAAACTTTACAAGTACATGTCAACTTACACTAACCACAACCTAACAGTCTACTTATAATCTAACGAGAATTAGTTTCAATGCAACATAAATTCAACAAACGGACCAATAAAATAAAGTATGACCCATTTATTTATTAGTTTGTTCGTTCATTCATTCATTTATTAGCACATGTGTGTATTTTGCTCACCTGAAGCTCGGTCTGGAAGAAGAACTTGAGCGGACAGTGTGAGCAGTCATAGATCTTGTCCTCCTGTCCATGTGCACTGAAGATGTGCTGCTGCAGTTTACACGCCTGCACAAACACTGCAAACACACACACACACACACACACGCACACAGTTAAAGTCAGAATGATTCGCACTCCTGTGAATTTTTTTTAGATATTTCCAGTTGGTGGAAAGAGCACTAAAAAAATCATACTAAAGTACCATTACTTGGCCAAAAATGTAGTGCAAGTAGAATAAAAGTATCTGCTGTAAATATTACTCGAAGCATGAGTACAAAGACCTTTCAAAAGTACTTAAGAGCAGTGAGTTTTACGCTGCAAAAGCTGATGCGTTTACATGTAATTTGTGTATCTGTGTGTAAACGTAACATTCTGTAGTGCATTTAGTTATTGCCCAGCATTAACTAACTGCACAGATGTGCATCGTCCGATTGTCTTTTCTTTCTTTCTTTTTTTTCAAACATTTAAAATGTTTTATTTCGCACAACATTTCGTTATTTTCGCACTTCTTGTAAATTCAGACACATTCATATGTGATGTTTTGAACAGCAATTAGTGATGCTACGTTATAAATTTTAATTGTACGATATATCATGCTCTCACGGTTATCACGTCTAATGTATTTTAGAACAGCAAGCTTTATATTAGGGAAGTAGCTATTTAAGGGCCTACTAACACTATGCCATCCGTGCCATGCCCAGGCCCGTTTCCCGGATCGTTTGAGAAGTGTGAGTGCGCTGAATCGGGCTCAAGCATGGTTCACTTGGCCGGCCCTGGCCCGGTTGGAAGAGGTGGGCCTGAGCGCAGGTTCACTTGGGCTTTTGTGTGTGAGTGCAAAACACGCCAAAGCCCGAAACTGAAAGTGAGACGTGACTTTTAAGGGACTGTTTGATATGGATTTATTAATCATTCTTACTGTTCAGTGAACGCAAACTGCCGTAGTTTATTAAAGACGAGAACTCCTCACAGCACGACAGCTGCACCTTCAGCAGACCTCCCCATTCCTGCAGCACGAGAGCTTTATGATTGTTTATGGGCGCCAAAAGTGGTGGATCTGTTCGGCGAAATACCTGAAAAGCGTGTCACCACATCCCTAAGGACTGTTTGGTGAAATATTTGACGGCATATCAAACGACTGAAACGATATAACTAGAGATATCCACTGTGCTGCTGAGTGAGAGAGCGCTTCTCACTGAACAGCGCAGCAGCGATGACCAGGCCCGGATTGGCTAATCGGGAGGACTGGGAGAATTCCCGGTGGGCCGGTCCATTTTTTGGCCGCGAGGGCCGGTGTCCCTAGCTCCAGAATCTGTTGCTCTCAGCAGTCACACTTTTTAAATTTATTTATTTATTTACTTGACCACAGTCTTCTTATTCATTATTTTACCGCAGCTCTGCTCTTTTTATAAATAACCAGCCTGCAGGTTAATGATGATATAAGTCAGATGTGTTACCCTCCAATATTCAACTTGTGGTCCAGTGGTTAGCACGTTAGATTATCACGCTGCTGACCCGGGTATGATCCTCGTCTGTGTACGATTTTTTTTTTTTTTATTGTTAAGACATATAATACTGTTAGAGTTGTTGAACATTTGAAGTTCTAAAGCAGCTGTTTTCTCAAAAAAAGACGTGATAGTGTCATTAGAAACTGAATTGGAATGACCTTATTTTAATATAGTCAGTCGTGAACTGAGGTGGGCCGGTCTGAGGCTTAAAACTCCAGGGCTGAAAAGGAGTGCCACTCCGGCCCTGGCGATGACGTAAGCGTGCCGAAGCCCATTTGTGGTGTAAGCGCGGGCCGTCGGGGGAGACGGGAGGGAGGACAAGCGTGCTTTGGCCCGGTTCGAGGCAACTGTACCTAGTGTGAGTACAGCCTAAATTAACTGTTGTTATCATCTGTGTTCATGCGTGTACAATCATTTTAATAATAACTCATCTAACATATATTTTGTTTACACTGCACTGAAAGGCACGCAATACCCTCACTGTGAGATGTTTTCTACTGCAGAGGCAGGCGCGTTGCTCCGCTTGTGCGCGCATATTGTCATTCTTACATTAGAAATAACAAACTTGCAAGCGGAAAAGACGTGATATGGGAACGGCCGCAGCTATAGTTAATCCGGTGTGCGTGCGTAGTAGCCTCGGTGTAATACGTGGAACTTTAAACTAGTGCACAGTTGGCCACTTGTCTTAACTTTCCCGTGCAACAGAAATGCGGCCTTTACGATTAATTAACTGTGACAAATTGAAGCCCAGTTTATAGTGAAATCAGCGAATCGTTGCATCCCTATTAACGATATCGGTGCATTGTACAAAAGGCCTTTTCTACAAAACATATCCAAATGTTTTCAGGTATCCGCACCACTTGGGTTCGGGTTCGGCCTGTGGGCCGCCAATTGAATAGCCTTGCCTTATATTAAAGGTTTTTTAATGATGGTAGCTTAAAGACTGCAATTGTCTCTCTGGATATCACACTAACTTACCCCCCCAAAAAATAAAAAATAAAAAAATAAAAAAATAAAAAATAAAGTACTAATACTTTCCTTCTTAGACTTTACAGACCTGAAACTTGCCTACAGCACTTATTCATTGTTGCTCTTATAGTTGTGTAAGTTGCTTCCTTGTCCTCATTTGTAAGTCGCTTTGGATAAAAGCGTCTGCTAAATGACTAAATGTAAATGTAAAGACGTCTCTCGCATGCATAGCTCAGGTGTGAGTTTCTCACACACTTCAACAGAGTGTCAAAATCTTGATGCTTCTGTGGGTCTCGTCTATCAATTCAGAGCTTTATCTTGTATTCTCTATTGCATTCACATCAGGTGATTGGCTTGGCCATTCTACAGCTTGATTTTCTTTCTCTGCACGCATCTGAGAGTCTCCTTGGCTGTGTTTTTGGATCACTGTCTTGCTGAAATGGGTTCATCTTCATCCTCCTAATGTAGATGTTTGACTGAAGCAGCTGATATTCAGCACACGGTGCATTTCACAGCAATGTTCAGCACATAATAACAGTGAAAGCAACACACTGGAATATTTCCTATATGCATGTCTGAAGGCGTACTGTATTTAATAATATAAATCAGTTCAAACGAAGAGCGATGATTATAAACACATGTGCTGTTTTTTGTTTTTTTTTCCGCGAGCCTGAATGTTACAGTCTGGCAGCGAATGAAAGAAGTATTGTCACGGCTGAGGGAATCAACCCAAGTGTTTCCAGTCCAGAGCATCATGGGAAAACCAGCTCCACCTGTGTCTGAGATTTGTCCAGTTCTGTTTAAAGCTATTCACTGATGGTCAGATGGGATAATAGTCACTTTAGAAGTGCGACATTTTTTATTTAATGTTTGATGTAATTTGAACTGAAACTTGAAGAGGGGCGGGGCATATAGTAGCTCCGCCCCTTGAAAAAAAACTGCATTTAGTTTTTCACAGCTCTGCCAGTGAGAGTGGTTGAGCTCAAGCACATGAAGTGAACAGCCAATGAGAAGAAGAGGGCGGGGCATGTCACTAGGGGAATTTGATTGGTCGGAAGATTTGATGAGAGACTGCGGTATCACAATCATTGTGCCATTTAGGATTTTAAGATTTGGATGTTTATATCTTCTATTTGTGCATTTGATCACCGCTTCTAGCCTATAGATATGCTTAAGCCTGACATGCTGATACTGACACATTCATTTCCCTTCAGCTTAGTCCTTTATTCATCAGGGGTCGCCACAGTGGAATGAACCGCCGACTAATCCAGCATATATTTTACACAGCGGATGTCCTTTCGGCTGCAACCCAGTATAGGGAAACACCCATACACACTCATACACTACGGCCAATTCCCCTACAGCACATGTGTTTGGACTGCGTGGGAAACCGGAGCACCTGGAGGAAACCCATGCCAACACAGCACTCCACACAGAAACGCCAACTGACCAAGCTGGGGCTCGAACCAGCGACCTTCTTGCTGTGAGGTGACAGTGCTAACCACTGAGCCACCGTGTCGCTCTATACTAACATGTAAGAAACTTGATTTTAATGTGACGAGGCCTTTAAATGAGTGAAGAATGATAATGGTGTGCTTTATTTAGAGTCACTGAAGTACATAAACAAGCTCACACACACACACACACACACACACACACACACTGACTCGATTAGTCAACAGTGCTAATTATATTGACATTATTAATATTCATGCAGACGTGTTATTTATGCGTAGCCTGATTTCAGTCACACTGAATCTTTGAAATGGCACTTAAAACACATAGTGCGTCTGTGTGTGTGTGTGTGTGTGTGTGTGTGTGTGTGTGTGTTTAATTAAGCCGTGGAGCTGGTGATCGAGTGTGTGTGTGTGTGTGTGCGTTTAAGAGCATGCAGATATTCTCACAGGAGCACTTCAAACATGCTGTTTGTTTTTACAGACCCATATGTTTAAGGGTGGCAATCACACACACACACACACACACACACACACACACACACACACACACACACACACACACACACACACACACACACACACACGCACACACACACGCTTGCACACACAGACAGACAGACACACTGTCACCTCGCACACACGCATGCACACACAAACAGAAACGCATACAAACACACGTCATACACACAAACAAACACACACACACATACAAAAATATGTACAAACACACACGCACATACACACACACACAAACACACACGCCATACACACAAACACACACACACACACACGCACACACACACACGCATACAAAAATACGTACAAACACACACACACACACACACACACACACACACACACACACACACACACACACACACACACACAAACACACACGCCATACACACAAACAAACACACACATACACACACACATACAAACACACACGCCATACACACAAACAAACACACACATACACACAAACAAACACACACACACACACATACACACATACAAACACACACGCCATACACACAAACAAACACAAACACACACATACACACACACACACATACACACACTCACACACACAAAAACACGTACAAAAACACGTACAAACACACACGCACATACACACACATTGTCACCCAGCACACACACACATACACACGCATGCGTACACACACAAACACAAGCACATACACACAAACAAACGCACGTGTTGTGTGTTCAGAGATGCTCTTCTGCAGAGCTCGGTTGTAGCGAGTGCTTATTTGAGTTACTGTCGCCTTTCTATCAGCTGGAACCAGTCTGGCCATTCTCCTCTGACCTCTGGCCTCAGCAACAAGGCATTTGCGCTCACAGAACTGCCGCTCACTGGATATTTCCTCTTTGTCGGAGCATTCCCTGTAAACCCTAGAGATGGCTGTGCCTGAAAATCCCAGTAGATCAGCAGTTTCTGAAATACTCAGAGCAGCCCGTCTGGCAGCAACAACTATGCCATGCTCAAAGTCTCTTAAATCCCCTTTCTTCCCCATTCTGATGCTCGGTTTGAACTGCAGCAGATCGTCTTGACCATGTCTACACGCCTAAATGCAGTGAGCTGCTGCCATGTGATTGGCTGATTAGAAATTTGCATTAACAAGCAGTTGGACAGGTGTACCTAATAAAGTGGCCGGTGAGTGTAAATGGCAGTCAGTCATTCTGAATGGGCCAGCTGTTATCAAACACTGGGTGTTCTTGTTTCAGGACAGATTGAGAAGGTGCATCAAGTATATATAATTTAAAGCCTTCAGCGGCGTCTTATCCGCTGCCATTATCTTGATGTATTTCTCTGCTGCCGACAAAACAACACACTTCATTTGTCTCTCTGCGTCTCTCATTATTATTGACTTGATCTACAGGGCTTATTTTTTTCTTTATTTATTTTCTTTATTTCATGTTGGTTTCTGACAGACAGGTCCCAGATCTCCTTCCGCACTGGTATTGATCATGCAGCACTGAGACAAAGAGAGGGAAAAGACAGAATCCGCACTGCAGAAATCGCCATTTACATCACGCAAACACTGTAAAACATATCTCTTCATCAACGCTTTCTGTATTTTGGGTGTATTTGCGGTGGTGAGTTGCATTATGGGATGTTGATCTCTGCTCTGTCCACTTCTGATGTTGAAAATTTAACTCTACAGTTTAACAGAGTGACTTTTATTGATATTTTAGTGGCTTAAAGTAATAATATAATGTGTAAGATATAATATAAAGTCTATAAAATAGCAGAAAATGTGCTGCAGTTTATTACAAGGGGTTTGTAGCGTAATATACAACACCAACCTAGACAATAGAGCCCTGCACACTATTAAATCTGACACTTAAAATCAACTTTCTTTCACTTTTCAAGGTTAAACGTCGTGAAGAAAGCTCAAGATCCCAGAATGCAGTTCAAAAGCAGAAATAAATTGGAAATAAATAAAAACACACATCACAAAATACAGAAAACTGCTCATTTATGGATATTTTTTACAGTGTAATCTAGATTCACACTCCTGCTTTGTTAAACTGTTACTCAAATAGTAGTATTGGTTTCGATGGATCTGTGAGGAACCTTCATCATCCACATACAGTTGAAGTCAGAATTATTCGACCCCTTTGAATTTCTTTTTTAAATATTATCCAAACGATGTTTAACAGAGCAATGAATTTTTCACAGTATTTCCTATAATATTTTTTCTTCTGAGGAAAGTCTTATTTGTTTTATTTCGGCTAAAATAAAAGCAGTTTTTAAATTTTTTAAACAACATTTTAAGCACAAAATTATTAGCCCCTTTAAGCTATATATATATTTTTGATAGTCTACAGCAGGGGTTCCCAAACTTTTCAGCCCGCGACCCCCAAAATAACAATGACAGTGACTCGCGGCCCCCAATATCCTCTGAGGTGGTTATACATACAGAAACCTTGCATGCACTGGCGCACACACACCAATAGACCCAAGTATTTGTTTATTTTTATTATGTATGTGAGTGCTGTAAATGTGTCAGAAAGTTTAACCTGGTGTTATAAAATCAATCTGCTGCATCTGACGCTATTGCTGTGTCTTTAATATAATGTAATTACCCCAGGGGTCACAATCCAGTCTGGCCATTCTCCTCTGACATCAACAAGGCATTTGCGCCCACAGAACAGCCGCTCACTGGATATTTCCTCAGATGTACCTAATAATGTGGCCGGCGAGTATATATATATATATATATATATATATATATATATATATATATATATATATATATATATATATATATATATTTATATTTATATTTATATTTATATTTATATATATATATATATATATATATATATATATATATATATATATATTTATATATATATATTTATATATATATATTTATATTTATTTATATATATATATATATATATATATATATATATATATATATATATATATATATATATATATATATATATATATATATATATATACATATATATATACTCGCCGGCCACTTTATATATATATATATATATATATATATATATATATATATATATATATATATATATATATATATATATATATATATATATATATATTTATATATATATATTTATATATATATATTTATATTTATTTATATATATATATATATATATATATATATATATATATATATATATATATATATATATATATATATATATATATATATATATACATATATATATACTCGCCGGCCACTTTATATATATATATATATATATATATATATATATATATATATATATATATATATATATATATATATATATATATATATATATATATATATATATATACATACATATATATATATATATATATATATATATATATATATATATATATATACATATATATATATAGAAATATATATATAGAAATATATAAATATATATATATATATATATATATATATATATATATATATATATATATATAAATATAGAAATATATATATATAGAAATATATATATATATATATATATATATAGAAATATATATATATATATATATATATATATATATATATATATATATATATAATGTGGCCGGCGAGTATATATATATATATATATATATATATATATATATATATATATATATATATATATATATATATATATATATATATATATATATATATATATATATATGTATATGTATATATATATATATATATATATATATATATATATATATGTATATATATATATATATATATATATATATATATATAAATATATATATATATATATATATATATATATATATATATATAAATATATATATATATATATATATATATATATATATATATATATATATATATATATTTATATATTTATATATATATATATATAAATATATATATATATATATATATATATATATATATATATATATATATACATATATATATACACACACACATACATACATACATATATGTATGCGTGTGTGTTTTTTTTGTTTGTTTGTTTGTTTGTTTTACACTGTATAAAATGCTGGGTCCCACACAATCGATTGTGTTAGACTGAACCTAAAACAGTTAAGTTGTGCCAAAAAAACTCAAGACTTGAGTTGTTTTGGCTCATTCTTAAATAAGTAAACAGCAAATACAGTTTTTTATTGTTTTTTTACATTATAAGAAGGTCTTTAATAATTTCGCCTTGCACTGTTGAGTTTTATTATGTGAAAGTGCGAGTATAAGAGGTCTGATTGGGGACTGTAGCTGGAGATGAAGGCGTGCGGATGGGGACGGACAGATGCGCTGTTATAATGCAAAGCGAGGGAGGATGAGAGAAAGAGAAAGAGGTAAAAGAGGAGTGCAGGATGCATCCAGAGGCGGCGGGAGATCTCTCTGTGTGTGTATGTGTGTGTGTGTGTGTCAGAAGTGTGTGTTTCTCTCGGGACGCATTTGACAGCTTTGTGAAGTCAGGCAGCCTGCAGCTCTGCTCACCCTGGAGGAAGCCCAGTGCTCAACACACACACACGCACACATACACACTTACCAGCTTCTGTCTCACTTTACACAACAAAACATTCACTTTACACTCTATTGTCTGCAGCGGCACACACACATATCTCAGCCATTAATACACAAACTACTTCTTGCCATTGCAATTAACTATTGTGTGAGAATGTGGCTGCAATAAATAAAAACATTATAACGCATGTATGTATGTATATATTAAAATAATTTTTCTCTCTGATTTTCAAATAGTTGAATCTCAGCCAAATATCCCAATAAAGTGCACATTTGATGGGTTACTTAAAATAAAACAAAATAAAATGTATAAGTTTAAATAAAAATAAAGTAAATAAAATAAAATAAATGAATTAAGTTTAATAAAAAAATATATATATGTATATATATATATATATATATATATATATATATATATAGAGAGAGAGAGAGAGAGAGAGAGAGAGAGAGAGAGTTAAACAAAATTAAATAAAAAATAAAACAATGAAATGAAATTAATAAAATAAAATAAAATAATGAAACGAATAAAATATTTAAGTTAAAATACAAAGTTAATAAAATAAATGAATTCAGAAAATTTTTAAATAAAATAAAACAAAATAGATAAAATAAAATCAAAAAATGCATGATAAAATAAAAATGAATTAAAATAATAAAAAAAAAAAAAAAAAAAATATATATATATATATATATATATATATATATATATATATATATATATATATATATATATATATATATATATATATATATATAAAGTAAAATTTAAAAGTTAAAATAATTAAATTAAATTAAAAAATGTAATTAAATAAATTAAATTAAATAACGAAATAAAATAAATAAAATAATGAGATGAACAAAAAAATTATGAAATAAATAAAATAAAATATATAATTTAATATATAAACAAGGTAAATACAATAAATAAATGTATTATATTTTAAAAAGAAATAAAATAAATAACAACGAAATCAAAATTCTTTAAGTAAATTAAATTAAAATCAAATAATGATTTTAAATAAAATAATAAAATAAAAATATATAAAATTTTAATTGAAGTTAAAATTAATTAAATTAAGTTAAAAATAAAATAAATTAAATTAAATACCGAAATTAAATAAATAAAATAAAATAATGAAATGAATAAAAATAAATAAAAATAAAACAAATAAAATAAATTTAAATAAAATAAAAAAGCTTAAATGTATTTAATAAAAATAAATAAAATTAAATACATTTAAAATTAAATTAAATTATGAAATTAAATTAATAAATTAAAATAATTAAAAATAAACTAAAATAAATAAAAATAAAATAAAAAAGATAAAATAAATAAAATAAAATAAAATAAACAACGTTAAGCACTGAGAAACTAAAACCATTGTAATTACGGTTTAGTCACTATAGTAGCAGTAATATCACTCCGTTGTTATAGACCGTGCACACAGATAAGAAGATGTACCTGTGAAACAGACGGGACACTTGAAGGTTCCTCCCATCCCCTCGAAACTGTGTTCGATCAGGTGACACTGCAGCTTAGCGGGAGAGTCAAACGTCTGACTGCAGAGTTTACATTCATGAACCAGACCTTCCTCTGCGAAGACACACACACACACACACACACACACACAAGCTGGGTCAGAATATGTAATATACACACAATTCAGGCATTAAAAAGGAGCTACTATGCAAAAGTCTTCTTTATTATATGTTATTATATATATATATATATATATATATATATATATATATATATATATATATATATATATATATATATATATATATATATATATATATATATATATACATATATATATATATATTTTTTTTTTCATTGTGTTCACATGCTCAACAGAAATGACTGTGATTGGCCGTGAAGGTCAATAGTTCACCGAACTCATCTCTGTTTACTGAGTGAACACAGATACAGGGACACAGGAGCGGTTTAAAGCCACGGCTCATAGCGGATCGCTCGTATGTCAGCTAATAGACAAACCAGCTGATTGACGTGGCTTTAAAACATTCCAGTGTCCCTGTATCTGTGTTACACTCAGTAAGCAGCGGTAAGTTTGATGAACTGATGACCTTCACGGCCAATCACAGTCATTTCTGTTGAGCATGTGAACACTACAGCTCAACATTGCTCAAATGTTAATGGCAAATGAACGTGTTAAAAACTTCAGTATCGCTTGGTACCGAATTCCAGCACATTGTAACAAATTACTCCCAAATCTGGCCAGAATGCATTCTGGGATTGCCTGATTTTTCTGGAACAGTGTCCTGCGATGCTAAACTGACTCCAGAACAGCTCACTGAGGGAGTCCTGCATCTATTAATACATAATGAGCCGAATTACAAGTGATTAAAGCCCTGGGAATGAAACACTGACTCCTCCTCCTCCTGTGCGTGCATGTGTGAGTGTGTGTGTGTGTGTGTGATTTCCCTCATGAATTCGGCTGCTGTGGGACCACCGCCTGTTCATTTATTTAACATAGAAAATAATGTAGGAGGACTTCACACAGTAAATTCACTAAAACACACCTCATGGATTGATGCTTTAAGGCAGGGGTGGGCAAACTTGGTCCTGAAGGGCTGGTGTCCTGCATAGTTTAGCTCCAACACTAATCAAACACACCTGAACATGCTAATCAGTGTCTTCAAAATCACTAGAAACCTATAAGCAGGCCCCCCGGGACCGAGTTTGCCCACCTCTGGCTGTGGATTCAAACACACACACGCATCTATATTTGCATTTCCGCTTGGCGCTTCTTAAGTGTGTATATGCAATGGTTTTCAATAATAATTTGTCAAAATTAAGTGAGATTTTCCTTAAAACAAGAAAAATAATATTATGTCATATAATTTTGCAGAAAATTTAGCTTGTTTTAAGGGGAAAACTCGTAATTTTGACTTTATTTCTGTAAACAACACAATATTTTTGCTTGTCTAAATAGAAAATGCTTCTTGATTTTTGAATTTTTAAATATTTGGACAGGAAACAAAAAAAAAAAAAAAAACAAGACGTCACTGCATTATTTACAGTTTAGGGAAGTGTTAAAGGGCTCATATTTTCCCCTCTCACAAGACGTAAGATAAGCATTCGGTGTCTCCAGAGTCTGTGAAGTTTCAGCTTTTGTAGCCTGTGCCTTTAAATGCAAATGAGCTGGTTCTCCCCGCCCACTGTTTGTCTGTTTCTCCTGCCTTACATCAGATAAACAGCAGTCAGTGATAGAGACTCAGGCTGCGTCGGAAACCACATACTTCCATACTATATAGTACGCTAAAATCAGTATGCGAGCCGAGTAGTATGTCCGAATTCATAGAATTCGAAAACCAGTATGCGAGAAGTACCCGGATGACTTACTATTGCTGGCGAGATTCTGGAGTGCGCATCCCATGCACGCTGCGCTATCCCATAATGCCCCGCGAGAGAATTCATGAACGGAAGTGAAGCGACGCAACTGATGCAGGTAGGTCACGTGACCATGACAAAATGGCATATGTAGTACGTCCGAATTCCATTGATACTTTTCACATTCATACTGTATAGAGCGTACTTTTCTAACGGCTGAGTTGTACGTTTAAATTTAAATGCAGCACCTACTGAGGAGTCGGCGGTTTCGGACGCAGCCTCAGACATGATGAAGCAGAGATCCAGTTCATTAGTCAAAAATACCAAGTAAGTTTATTTGATTAAATTAATTAAATAAATTAAATTAAATAACGAAATAAAATAAATAAAATAATGAAATGAACAAAAAAATTATGAAATAAATAAAATAAAATATATAATTTAATATATAAACAAGGTAAATACAATAAATAAATGTATTATATTTTAAAAAGAAATAAAATAAATAACAATGAAATCAAAATTCTTTAAGTAAATTAAATTAAAATCCAATAATGAAATTAAATAAAATAATAAAATAAAAATATATAACATTTTAATTGAAGTTAAAATTACTTAAATTAAGTTAAAAATAAATTAAATTAAATAAAATACCGAAATTAAATTAATAAAATAATGCTTTAAATGCAGCACCTACTGAGGAGTCGGCGGTTTTGGACGCAGCCTCAGACATGATGAAGCAGAGATCCAGTTCATTAGTCAAAAATACCAAGTAAGTTTATTTGATTAAATTAATTAAATAAATTAAATTAAATAACGAAATAAAATAAATAAAATAATGAAATGAACAAAAAAATTATGAAATAAATAAAATAAAATATATAATTTAATATATAAACAAGGTAAATACAATAAATAAATGTATTATATTTTAAAAAGAAATAAAATAAATAACAATGAAATCAAAATTCTTTAAGTAAATTAAATTAAAATCCAATAATGAAATTAAATAAAATAATAAAATAAAAATATATAACATTTTAATTGAAGTTAAAATTACTTAAATTAAGTTAAAAATAAATTAAATTAAATTAAATACCGAAATTAAATTGATAAAATAATGCTTTAAATGCAGCACCTACTGAGGAGTAGGCGGTTTTGGACGCAGCCTCAGACATGATGAAGCAGAGATCCAGTTCATTAGTCAAAAATACCAAGTAAGTTTATTTGATGTATTTGTGGTGGAGTTTATTATTATTATTAAATCTAATAATTATAACACAACCTAAATCTAACCTAACATTAACGTCTTATAATATTGTGCCATACTTGCTTAAACAGTATCACATATGTTTCCAGCCCCAGTTTTAAGCACTCTTGCCCTGCTCCTCAGACAGTGTGTCTCTGTCAGTTTTGGGCCGCTCACAGCAGGAAAGAAGTAAGTTCATTAGCTCAGCTGAATCAGAATTAGTCCCTTCATTCTGACGGGCTGAACTTCATTAGACGGCGCTTCACAATCCAGCGGGGAGACGTGATGAATCAACGCGGGACCACAATCTGCCTCACACAGCAGATTCACACTATTCTTCCCTCGCACTTCACTTATTCACACTGTTTCATTCAGCTGCGGAATAATTGCTCAGACTTTTGTGCATAATTAAAGAGAGACTCGACCAGACGTCTGCAGAACTGCATCAAACTAATAAAAGCCACAAATGTTTCTTATAATACTTTCATTTTCGTCGTTGCCATGATGACAGTGCATAATATTAGTCAAGATTATTTAAAGGCTTAATTATTGTACAGTTAGGGTAATTAGGCAAGTCTTTGTATAACAGTGCTTTGTTCTGGAGACAAATAAGAAAAAGGTATATTGCTAAAGGGGACTAATAATATTCCGTATGGACTTCTTTTCCACTGTTACCAGTTTGCTGTGTAGCTCGCCATGTGTGTCGGCAGACTTGAGATGCAGAGAGTCATCTCAAGTTCTTCAGAAGAAGAACGGTTCCAGAAAGCAGGTAAAACAAAAACGGAAGGCAAAAAATAAAATAAACAAGGCCGCAAGGGGCTTTTCTTTTTCTGGATTGCTTTTGAAAACACTATCGGTTGGGTTTAGAGAAGGCCGTGGGTGGGGGATGAGGCCAGATCTGAAAAATCATACACAGCGCCCTCTGGTGGATTCACGAAAACAAAAAGTGCAGAAAAAGCATAGCTCCTGCGACACATTTTGCGTTCTCCAGAAATGTATACAGGGGTACATATTAATAATGAGCCAGGGTTGAATAATTGTTTAAGGATGGTGTGACCATAGTGACGATGTTAAGAAAATCAGTTTGAAATCACAGGAATAATAGTTATATTTTACATTTATTTAGCAATGTGTGTGTGTGTGTGTGTGTGTGTCAGTGCTTCTATTATCCTCATAAATCGTTTTGGATAAATTTATTCTACTCCATTTCTTTTAATTCCTCTTGGCATGCTGCAAAAAAAATAGCAGATTAAATTAAATATTATTCACATATATTTCTTATAATAGTTTTTGTTTTCGTCGATGCCATGATAACAGTACATAATATTATACAAAATCATTTAAAGGATTAATTAGGGTAAAGTTAGGGTAATTAGGCAAGTCATTGTATAACGGTGGTTTGTTCTGAAGACAATCAAGAAAATGTGTAATGCTTAAAAAGGGCTAATAATATTCCATTTGGACGGCTTTTTTGCTGTTACAAGCTTGCCATGTACGTTGGCGGACTTGAGACTCAGAATGAAGTTGATCAGGATGACAGGGTTCGAGTCTGGCGAAGAATGGTTTCAGGAAGCAGGTAAAACAAAAACAGAAGGCAAAACATGAAATAAACAAGTAAACAACAGGGTGAGGTTGTGGTGAGATCTGAAAGCATGGTAAAAATCAGGCAGCTGCAAGGGTTTTTTTAAACTACCAGTTGTGTTTAGGCAAGTGGGTCAGTCAGTCAGTCAGTCGACAGCGGCTTCTTTTGAGAACAGCAGGCGCGAATGGCACTCGCGAGATGAATTTGAGATCTGAAAAAGCGTACGCAGCAGCCTCTGGTGGATTCACGCAAACAAAAACAGCAGAAAAGCACACCTACTGGGATGTATTTTGATTTTTCCAAAAATGTATACAGGGGTACATATCAATAATGAGCCTGTGTTGAATAATTGCTTAAACTAAAGCATCACGAAACACCAAAACACATTATTTAGGCTCCTACACACCGGGACATTTTTTAGTTTGCGTTTTACGAGACGTTTTTCAGTGTTCAAACCCAAGCGCTTTTCACTGGCGTCAAGCTGAAGAGTATGCTAAATCACTCTTTTGACGTTAGATGGCGCTGCACAACTATAAGCTTCTGACACCCGCTTATAACACAGAAGAAGAGGAGGAGAGGAAGTTCACACGCTTGTTGCTAAATTTACTGGTGACTCGAACAAGCATGGATGGATCAAGCAGCAGCTCCTGCTCTAGCGATGAAGAAATGATTATAGTTCACCAGAGCAATAAGCAGCTCTACGTTTATAATCGCCTCTGGGCATCTTCTTTAATGTGAGCTTGCATTGACAGTTTTGCACTTGAGCGCCTCCAAGTGCTGTTGACTGTAACTTCAGCAGCTCCGTGCACATGAACAAAAGTGCTGATCTGATCTGAAAACAAAAAAACGAGCATGAGGCGTTTTTTTTAAATGACGCTTTTGCGCCTGCCGTTTTGCGCGTTGGTGTGCACGATCACATTGACGCCCTTTATTTAGTCACGAGGCGTTAAATGTCGACGGAAAACGCAAAAAACGTCTCGGTGTGCACAGGCCTTTTGAGCTGTTGACAGTCTTATATGTGTCCCACACTGCTAAAAACACGATAAGGACACTTACATTTCACTAAAAAGAATCCAGCTTTTTTTTAATTTTTGAAGCTGCGTCACCATAAGATCTTAGCGTGTGTTCCAGCGTCTAGACTGGACGTCTGTACTTTGTGACGTCTCTGAGTTTGCTGCATTCATTCATGAGTAAGACTTGGTTCAAACCAATCAGCGCGCTCTATTGTGTATGCGGTGCAACCTCATTAATATGCATGCTAGCTTCGAAGACTGCTGAAACAGTGTCCAGACGGTAGAGAGACGACATCTTGTGTTAGTAAAAGAAGTGGGAAAAGAATAAGAATGAGATACGGGTCGTCAGTGATGCTTTTATAATGTGCTGCAGTGAAGGTTTTGTTTTAATTTTCTCTCTATGAGAGCGCAGCTGGACTCACTTGTGGATCAGTGCACGCGGCAGAAATACGTTTGTACGGGACATTTTTTACTAGAGAGCTTTTCTCATCTGGAATTGGTGAGATCCAGATTTGCTGCTCATCTCCTTTAAAAAAAGACGGTGCTTCAGTTGTTGTTGATTGTAATGTCTCTACAGATTTGGTAAGTGTGTGCGATCAGAGCCCTTTCTTTGTTCATTCAGATGGCGAAGTTAGAGTTCGTATGGTCAGCAGGACTCTTCCAGTGTTTAAAGACAGACCTTAGTCAGAATGATTTCCAAGTTACTTAGTTTACGTTAACATTACTACAATATTATGGGCTGAAAGATCTGCTGTAAATGCTGCTCTCCGAGTGTAAACGTGAACACTGTAAGCAAACTATTGCCGACCGTTGTGTTTAATTTGCCGTATTTTGTGACAGGATAGTCTACACACACGGCTTTCTGACCTACCGAGTGCATCTGAGTTACCGAAAAATGCTTTCTTTCTCGTATACGATGTGCGCTATCAAACATCCCACCGTCATTTTCTCCCCTGCGTCTGTGTCTGTTTTGCTTCGGTGAAAATCAGCGCGTGCCCAAATGGAAACACCCATGTTTATTCAAATCCTTCCCCTTTTTCCTCCCCCGACACTCCCACCTAAACAGAGCTGGACACGCCCACTTTCCTGATTTTTTCCAAACTAGAGGTGTACAAACACCCTGCTGAAACGGGGGGGTTTCATGGCCCTTTAAGGAGGGTGTGACCAGAGTGACGATGTAGTGAAAATCAGTTTGAGTATTAATATTACACACACAAAGAAAATTAAATAAATAATAATTATATAAGGGCGACGCAGTGGCGCAGTAGGTAGTGCTGTCGCCTCACAGCAAGAAGATCGCTGGTTTGAGCCTCGGCTGGGTCAGTTGGTGTTTCTGTTTGGAGTTTGCATGTTCTCCCTGCTTTCGCGTGGGTTTCCTCCAGGTGCTCCGGTTTCCCCCACAGTCTAAAGACATGCAGTACAGGTGAAATTGTCCGTAGTGTATGAGTGTGAATTTGTGTGGATGTTTCTCAAAGATGGGTTGCAGCTGGAAGGGCATACGCTGCGTAAAACATAAGCTGGATAAGTTGGCGGTTCATTCCATTGTGGAGACCCCTGATTGATAAAGGGACTAAGCTAAAAAGAATATGAATAAATTAATGAAAATAATAATAATAATAATAAAGAAATTGAAGTGCTTCTATTCTCCCTGCGTTCGCGTGGGTTTCCTCCGGGTGAATACAGGTGAATTGGGTAGGCTAAATTGTCCTGAGTGTATGAGTGTGTGTGTGTGAATGTTTCCCAGACATGGGTTGCGGCTGGAAGGGCATCCGCTGCGAAAAAAAACTTGCTGGATTAGTTGGCGGTTCATTCCGCTGTGGCGACCCCGGTTAAATAAAGGGACTAAGCCAACAAGAAAATGAATGAATGAATGAAAAGTGCTTCTACTATCCTCATAAGTTGTTTTGGATAGATTTATCCTATTGCATTTCTCTTGGCATGCTGTAAAAGAAAATATGCTTAAATTTAATTAAATTAAATTCATTTTTATTTCTATAGCGCTTTTTACAATGTAGATTGTGTCCAAGCAGCTTAACACAGATGACGTTCTTTTAAGAAAGCGCCTTGTTTCTATTCAAGCATATGATGCTTAATAAAAAAACAAGAGGGGGAAAAAAAGAAGCCATTTTGGCTCAAGAGAGAATTTGTTTACATCCTCCACATGACAAAAGCATGAATGTTTGAGGAAGTCAGACAACAGAACTGAATCTGAGATGTAAATATCATTTACTTTCACGTAACAATCACAACATTAAAACATCCTCTCTTCAACATCTAGATGACATTCTAGTAATTTAAAAAAGTCAAAGCACCTTGTTTCTATTCATGAAGAACATGCTGATTTATAAAAACCAGTCAAAAGGAGAAGCCATTTTGGCTCAAGGGAGAATTCGCTCATATCCTCCAAAAGACAAAAGCATGAATGTTCGAGGAGTTCAGACAAAAGACCTGAATCAGAAATGTAAATATTATTTCCCTCACGTAACAATCACAACGTTAAAACATCCTCTCTTCAACATCTAGATGAAACACCACAGCAAAGCGCTGATTTTCCAGGCTCTCGGTTTCTGCAGTCGCCCCACTGATGCCTGTTGCCATAGTTCCCCAATTCAAAAGAGGCAAGAGCACCAATCAGATAAAGAACAGGACACAATTAGCAAACAAATCAGATTGTTGTGCGGCATGCCAAATGAATGAGCCGGCGCAGAGGAGCAGCTCCTGCGAGATTACAGCCCAGCTATAGAAACATGCAGATATACACAGATCCCACGCAGCCATGTATGAAACTCAGTGCGAGCCGTAATGCGATACATCCTGAATGACTGATTATTCTTTGTGTGCAGTACAGCATTTAAACTAGTACGTCCGTGTTTCAATTTTCTGTGCACGTTATTTTAATGACAGGGAAACAAATATGTAGATTCAACATTTGAATTATCATTTAACACAACACTGAGGCAGTTATTCTGCTTGTATTAGTACTAGATTACAATGCTACTTCAACTAGTTTGAAACAGTTCTTAAAGGGGACATATTACAAGATGTGAAGTAAGGAGTGTGTAATGAAGTCTCAGCTCAAAATACCACACAAATAATGTTTGAAACTGCCCCTTCTAGGCTTTAAAACTAATTCCGCCTTTTTGGTGACTGCCTCTTTAAATGCAAATGAGATTGTGCTCTTTTTAAAAGAGGGCGGAGCTACAAATGCCTGTGCGTCAGCATTGTGGCCGATTCAAAAACAAGACTAACATCCTATGCTAATGAGGGTGAGATGGGCACTAGTGGGCGGTGCTTTCCCCCTCTGATGACATCATGGAAAGCGAGATTGTCAATCTGCAGACTGTTTACATCAAGTCTGATTATGACAAACACAATTAATTCATGTTCACCATTAGTGGCTGGCGATATTCACACACTGCTGACACACAACTGGGTTTAAAGCCCTTATAAAAGTGATTATCGCATAACAGATCCCCTAAAAAGTCTACATGAAAACAAAATGTACAATGTTTATTTTGTTAGAGCACATTTCCATTATTGAGGTGATTAATTAAAAAGTCAATCAGCTAAAACAAACAAAAAATAGCAATGCTTCTCTGATTGGCCACAATGTGCTTAGCCACGCCCCTTTAGTGGGTAATTTGCTCACACTTTACAATAAGGTTCATTAGTTAATGTTAAGTAATGCATTTACTAACATGAACAAACAATGAACGATACATTTACTACAGTATTTGTTCAGGTTAGCAAACGTTAGACAATGAAAATACAGTAGTTCAGTGTTAGTTCATGTTAACTCATGGTGCATTAGCTAATGTTAACAAGCATGGATTTGAATGTTAATAATGCATTAGTAAATGTTTAATTATGATTAATAAATGCCGTACATGTGTTGTTCATGATTAGTTCATGTTAGTAAATGCATTAACTAATTAACCTTATTGTAAAGTGTTAGTGAAAGATAAGAGACGGAGCTCAAAAATGAAAGCCTACCGCTACCCTTTCCGCTTGTTAAGTGGTGACGTATGTAATACTGTTTCCGGGTCCAAGCCGCCACACATTTGAGTGGAGAAATCATTTGTTTATGATCACATTTTATTCCTATCACACATTAAAGTTAATTTTATATAAAATCATAGTGTACGTAACTATCTCTGGGCTTGCTGCATAACAAATACCAAAAATTTAACAATTTATAAAAACATTAATCACTTTCTGGCCATCGGATATTAGGCATGGACGTACAGTTGAAGTCAGAATTATTCGCCCCCTTCAAATTTTTTTCTTCTTTTTTAAATATTTTCCAAATGATGTTTAACAGAGCAAGGAAATTTCCACAATAAAAGAATAAAAGTAGTTATTAATTTTTTGAACACCATTTTAGGGACAAAATTATTAGCCCCTTTAAGCTATATTTTTTCTCGATAATCAACAAAACAAACCACTGTTATACAATAACTTGCCTAATTACCCTAACCTGCCTAGTTACCCTAATTAACCCAGCTAAGCCTTTAAATCAGTCACTTTAAGCTGTATAAGTGTCTTTAATATCTAGTAAAATATTATTTTCTGTCATCATGGTAAAGATAAAATAAATCAATTATCAGAAATGAGTTATTAAAACTATTATGTTTAGAAATGTGTTGAAAATTGTTCTCTCTGTTAAACAGAAATTGAGGGAAAAAAAAGCGCTCTAATAATTCAGGGGGGCTAATAATTCTGACTTCAACTGTATATACTGCGATCGTGATTTTCCAAAGTATTAAATCGCTTTGTGAACGTTTATTATCACCATTTCATGAGCCTCCCCATTCAGTTGAATAGAGCGCTTGGACCCGTGACGTCACACTTAACAAGCGAATATTCTCTTTCAGTTATAAATAATAGTAGAAACAAACCGTAAACTTTTGCCTCAATACACTCCTAATTTGCTGCTAATTAATAGTTATGGTTGCACTTTATCTTTTATTTCTCTTGGTTATTTGGGCTTATTGGACCCTAATTAGAATAAAACCAGAATATAGTATCATCTTTTGATATGATGTAGAGAAAAATGATGTCCAAACATGTGGACTTGTGGTCCTAATTTACATAAAACACTTTTTCCTAACTGTTTTTAATGCATACTGTATATAACAGAGACATTTTTTTACATGTTTTAACTATCAGAGTAAAAACATGATAAAAAAAATTTATTTTTCCCCATTTCCCCGTTCCCCATAAACGTAAAACTTTGTTTTAACAGTTGCAGAATGACACTGTATGTCTGTAACAAAATATAAAACATTGAAAGTATTTTAAATAAACACTTAAGAGCTCAAATGTGCTGTCCACATATGTGGCCACTAAGCCCTAGCACACTTTGGGTCCATCAGTACCAATTGACCATCGCAAAAACGCCACAGCCTACATGAGTATTGCTGCTGACCATGTCCATCCCTTTATGAGCACAGTGTCTCCATCTTCTGATGGCTACTTCCAGCAGGATAACACACCATGTCATAAAGCTCAATCATCTCAGACTGGTGAACATGACGATGAGTTCACTGTACTCAAATGGCCTCCACAGTCACCAGAGCTCAATCTAATAGAGCAGCTTTGAGATGTGGTGGAACGGCAGATTGGCATCATGGATGTGCAGCCGACAAATCTGCAGCAACTGTGTGATGCTATCATGACAATATGGAGCAAAACCTCTGAGGAATATTTCCAGTAGCTTTTTAAATCCATGCCACAAAGGATTAAGGCAGTTCTGAAGGCAAAAGGGGGTCCAACCCGGTACTAGTAAGGTGTACCTAATAAAGTGGCCGGTGAGTGTAGAAAGCCACATATAAACTTAAAGCGCTAAATTCCAAAATGCACAGGGTAAATACAAAGGAATCACTTTCAAATGCCTGAACATGTGAAACAGCTCTTCTGTGATGAGCACGATTGCAGATATTTGTCCTCTTTCTTGATGAGGGAAATGTCTGTTGGCATCACATTTACGCAGAGCTGTGCATGAAAACCTGTCTGAAAGCTGCGGTGGCTTCCATTAGCGGGGGATTTAGAGGGTAGGCGCCCTTGTGGGAGAATGTGTTGTGTGTGTGTGTGTTTGTATTGATGTGTGAGACTGCGCAGGCAATGGCGCTGATGGGGGGGAACCCTCGGGCTGCTGTCGGCACCTCACAATCACAAAACTGAGAGACACGCTTGCAATTACAAACACACACTTACAGAAGAAACAGACTTTCGGTAATTCACTCCCGCTGGAGGTGTACTCAGAGCGGCTGGTGACTGCGGATGTGCGAAATGTAAAATACTTTACTCCTGGTGCTTTTTGGGGCACATTTCAGATGAAAAATCCACAAGAGGGCGCTGTCTTCAATTTTGTGCATCTGAAATACTTGGCTCTATGTACAGTTTGTTGCACAATTCAGTTGAATAATCCACTAGATAGCGCTGTCTACATTATTGTGAATCTGAAATACTTTGCGCTGTGTACGTTTTGTTGCACTGATCAGATCCAAATCCACTAGAGGGTGCTGTCTACATTTTTGCAAATCAGAAATGTGTTACCTAGGGTGCGTTTTATTACAAAATTCGAATAACAAATCCACTAGAGGGCGCTGTCTACATTATACCAAATCTGAAATCATTTGCTCAAGGTACGTTTTGTTGCACGGATCAGATTACAGATCAGCTAGAGGGCGCTGTCTACTTTTTGTGAACCTGAAATACCTTGTGGTACATTTCATTACACAATTCAAATAACAGATCCACTAGAGGGCGCTGTCTACATTTTAGTTAATCTAAATTACTTTGCTCCGTGTACATTTTGTTGCACGTTTAAGCTGAAAAATCCACTAGAGGATGCTGTCTACATTTTAGTTGATCTAAAATACTTTGCTCCTTGTACATTTTGTTGCACGTTTGAGCTGAAAAATCCACTAAAGGACAGCGTCTACATTTTTGTGAACCTGAAATATGTTACGAAAATAGCTAAATGTGCTATAAATATTTTCCGAACACTTATAATTGTTTACTACAAACCAGGCTTATTGGAAATACATTCCTTAACCTATATTCTTGTAAAACTTAAAATACGTTGCTCAGTGTATGTTTAGTTGCACGTTTACTATGACAAATCCACTAGAGGGCGCAGTCTACATTTTAGCGAATCTGAAATACTTTGCTCAGTGTACATTTTGTAGCCCATTTCAGATGAAAAATCCACTAGAGGGCGCTGTCTATATTTTTGCGAACCTGAAATATGTTACAAAAATAAGTAAATGTGCTATAAATATTTTCCGAACACTCATATGATGGTTTATTACAAACCAGGCAAATTGGAAATATATTCCTCAACCTACATTCTTGTAAAACCTAAAATACTTTGCTCCGGGTAGGTTTTGTTGCACGGATCAGATTACAAATCAGCTAGAGGACGCTGTCTACTTTTTTGTGAATCTGAAATGCCTTACTTGTGGTACATTTCATTACACAATTCAAATAACAGATCCACTAGATGGCGCTGTCTACATTTTAGTTAGTGTAAAATACTTTGCTCCATGTACATTTTGTTGCATGTTTGAGTTGAAAAATCCACTAGAGGGCGCTGTGTCTATATTTTTGTGAACCTGAAATATGTTACGAAAATAAGTAAATGTGATATAAATATTTTCCGAACACTCATATAATTGTTTACTACAAACCAGGCTTATTGGAAATATATTCCTTAACCTATATTCTTGTAAAACCTAAAATACGTTGCTAAGTGTATGTTTAGTTGCACGTTTCTGATGACAAATCCACTAGAGGGTGCGGTCTACATTTTAGCGAATCTGAAATACTTTGCTCAGTGTACATTTTCTTCCCCATTTCAGTTCAAAAATACACTAGAGGGCGCTGTGTCTACATTTTTGCAAACCTGAAATGTGTTATAAAAATAAGTAAATGTGCTATAAATATTTTCCGAACACTCATATGATGGTTTATTACAAACCAGGCTTATTGGAAATATATTCCTTAATCTACATTCTTGCAAAACCTAAAATACGTTGCTACGGAGGTTTGTTTTGTTGCAAGTTTCTGCTGACAAATTCAGTAAAGGATGCTGTCTACATTTTTGGCAATCTAAAATACTTTGCTCAGTGTACGTTTTGTTGCACGTATCAGATTACAAATCCATTAGTGGGTGATGTCTACATTTTTACGAATCTGAAATACGTAACTTAGGGTACATTTCATTCCACAATTTGAATAAATCCACTAGAGGGTGCTGTCTACATTTATGCGAATCTGAAATACTTTGCTTCGTGAACATTTTGTTGCACATTTCAGTTGAAAAATCCACTAGAGGGCGCTGTCTATATTTTTACGAACCTGAAATGTGTTACGAAAATAAATAAATGTGCAATAAATATTTTCCGAGCACTCATATGATGGTTTATTACAAATCAGGCTTATTGAAATTATATGCATAACCTGCATTCTTGTAAAACCTAAAATACGTTGCTCCGGGTATGTTTTGTTAAAAGTTTCTGATGACAATTCCACAAGAGTTTGCTGTCTACATTTTTGCAAGTCTAAAATAAGTTACATGGGTTACGTTTTATTGCACACTTTAAGAAACAAATTCACTAGAGGGCGCTGTCTTCATTTTTGCGAACCTGAAATGTGTTACGAAAATAAGTAAATGTGCTGAAGATCTTTTCCGAACACTCATATGATGGTTTATTACAAACCAGGCTTACTGGAAATATGTGCATCAGCCGACATTTAAACAAAGCATAAAATTCATTGTTCTGGGTATGTTTTGTTGTATGCTTCAGATAAAAAATCTGCTAGAGGGTGCTGTGATGTTTACATTTGTGCGTTTCTAAAATATGTTACTTAGGGTGTGTTTTGTTGTATGTTTCAGATACACGTCCTTCTTGTAGATGCCCAGGAGAAGGCAGAGCTTCTTGTAAAGATCAGCTAGCGAAACGCTGAGCTAAACCCTTGGCTAAACCCAACCAATAGTGTTTTCAGAAGCAGACGAAAGTGAAAAGTAGTTTACATTGATTTTACATTGCTTTTATCTCTTGTTGAAGCATGCTTCACGGGACTCGAACCCGAGCGCTCTGCAGCACAAACACAACACCATACAAAGTGAGCTAAGAGCAAACTCCAAAAAAAAAGTCCATATGGAGATGTCCATATTTGTAATGAAACGTGTTCATTACAAATCACAAACAGCGTTAAGATGTTTAGTGGTGTTTATTTGGTGTTGAGCAAAAAGCTGCATGAAAATAATCCTGTATTCATCAATAATATGTGTCTGAAAATATCATTTGTGTGTAAAGGAACAAAAATGTATCTCGTCATACTGCCCCCTAGTGTTTGTTTCACCCACAAACTGCAGTCTAATGTATGTTTAAGTACGGTGTTTCTAAAAAATGTAAGTTGAAGCAAGCTCTGTTGAGACAGGGTAAATATTAGGATTACCATGGTATTAAAAAGATGCAAAGCAGATTGCAATGAATATCTTCATTTCCCACTTTAAAATCCCCCTGTTTCATATACCAGAGAAAATGCTGAATTCAGCTCTGCGGTGTCTGTTTGCTTAGGAGAAAATCAGCTTCCCTCGACTCCCACCAGTCGAAAGCTAGCTTTAATCTTCTGCCAGAACTGTCAAGAAAACCATGCAGAAGAAAAACCTTACCAGCACAAACCACCCAGAGGTTAAAGTGTGCTGAACTCATGCAGCCGTACATGTGGGAGGACAGCCTTACAAAACACACACATCTACACTGCGCTTCGTCTTCCAGCTACAGCTAACAGTAGGAGGAGGACAGCGTTTTAAACACACTCTTATCCAGAGGAAAACTGTCCAAATGTGCATGGCGATTTAGTCAGAAGGATCTCTAACATGGTTAACTCGCTTTCATTTAATCTAAGAAATATTCTTGTTAGGGGTGTGAGTCACGGTTCCGTGCATACCTCAGTTTTGGGGTCATGTTTTGATACAGGTATGGTATAATAGGATTAAATTACTGCAAAGCTGAAGAGCCACTTGTGATGCAAAAATTAATGAAAAATTAAAGCTGCAAGCAGCGATGGAAGGGACCTCGCACCCGAGCTCACCACTGGATCTTCACACTTTACCATCACAAAGGACTTTAGACTAACAGAACATGGATTTTATCTGATAAAATTAGTGGGAGGAGTTTGTTCAACTGTTAAGCATGTAATTTCCTGTTGCCAGCAGGTGACGCTATAACTGTAACTGGATATTGGCATGTAAACATGTTTAGGTCAAGAATTATCAAACGTGGATTTTGAGGCAGATCGTACAATTCATTCAGTTAAAACAACATCCTGTTTCGTGGCGAATCGTCAAAGTTTGTGAGGCCGCCATGGATATGCTCTACGATGGAAACTCTAGATCTTCTCAATTTAACATCGCCAAGGCGTTTAGATGACAATACCCAAATTTTAGTGTTGATCTGATCAAATCCCTGGGAGGAAATGCCAAAACTCCAACAATATCTAACTTCCTGTTGGCATTCGGATTTTGCTCCAAGATACTTTTTTGTAGGTATTAGCATGTTTGACGTGCGTCATGTACACTTTCGTATGTGTGAGTAAAACGTAGCTCACTTCTTTAGAAGTGCATAGGTGGCGCTTTTGAGTCATTTTGCCACACCCACTTCCAAAGCCTAAAACAAATGTAAATTTTCGCTAAAACATGTCAACTGTATAACAGCGTCAACAAGACTTAATTTGTGCTCGAACAAGTCGGATCTGGTACCTTTGAAATCTGATCTGGCGCCTCATTTTACCAATCCCCCTCCTCACATGCACCCAACCTCCCCTCCCCCACCATCCCCTGCTCTTCGATTTTGCCCGCGACACTTCTCCCTCCTCTGGTAACATGCCGGATTCGTTAGTATGATCTGTTCCGGGACTTCGCAATTTACAAATTAAGCACTGAGCGTCATTAAAATGTAATAGTGTTATTGACAAATTCAGTTTGTACCACTAGTTAAGGTAAAAAAAAAATGTTTACAACGCTGCGATAATATTGATGACCCATTTATAATGGCCTCACGGCAATCATGTTTATGACAGATTTATGACGAGTTATGCTGTCTTAGCATCCTATTTGTTCACTAATATTTGTGCACAATATTATGTCAAATAAAAGTGGAATATTCCGTTTCAAATGATATTTTATTCTACCAAAAATAAAGGAGCAGGCTGTTTTAAACTTGTTACGTTGTTAAAATACGCTGCTGCAGGAACGTTTCATTGCACGTTTCAGATGACAAATCCACTAGAGGGCGCTGTGATGTCTATGTGTGTGCGAATCTGAAATACGTTGCTAAGGGTGTGTTTTGTTGTACGTTTCAGATACACGTCCTTCATGTTGACGTCCAGAGCTTGTTGTACAGATCAGCCAATGAAACGCTGAGCTAAACCCTTCGCTAAACCCAACCAATAGTGTTTTCAGAAGCAGACAGAAGAGAAAAGTGCACTGCGAACACATAGTTTACCTTGATTTTACATTGCTTTTCTCTCTTTTGTGGGAGCGTGCTTCACCAGACTCGAACCCGAGCGCTTTGCAGCACAAACACAGTTCCGTACAAAGTGAGCTACGAGCAAACACCAGAAAAGTGTCCATACGGAGATAGATTGGTGACGCAAACGTGTTCATTACTAATCATAGACAGCATTAAGATGTTTGCTGGTGTTTATTTGGTGTTAAGCAAAGAACTGCATGAAAATAATCCTTTATTCGTCAATAATATGTGCCTGTTAATAATATTAGTGTGAAAAAGAACAAAAGCTCTAGTCATCTTAAGTGTAAGCACAATATTTTGTCAAATAAAAGTGGAATATTCAGTTTCAAATAATATTTTATTATACCGAAAATAAGAGAGCAGGCTACTTTAAACTTGTTTCGCTTTTGGCTGTGGCCATTTTCATCTCTCGTCTCTTTCAGCCTAAAAAAACGTAAAATACATTGCTCCGGGAACGTTTCATTGCACGCTTCAGATGACAAATCCACTAGAGGGCGCTGTGATGTCTACATTTATACAAATCTGAAATACATTACTAAGGGTGTGTTTTGTTGTACGTTTCAGATACACGTCCTTCTTGTTGACGTCCAGGAGAAGGCAGAGCTTGTCGTACAGATCAGCTAGCGAAACACTGAGCTAAACCATTCGCTAAACCCAACCAATAGTGTTTTCAGAAGCAGACGGAAGAGAAAAAGTGCCTTGCGAACACATAGTTTACCTTGATTTTACATTGCTTTTCTCTCTTTTGTGGAAGCGTGCTTCACCAGACTCGAACCCAGGAGGATTGGGGGTGGCTTGTGCCCAGGTTGAAAGTGTAGGGAGGGGGGGGGGTCTATGGATGCATCGGCCCTGAATGTAAATATCATTACATTCATAAAATATTAGTGTGAATAGGAACAAAAGTTGTGGTCGTCATCAGTGTAAGCACAACTTTTTGTTCCTTTTCTGGCTGTTGCCCTTTTCCTTTTATTCAAGTCCTCCTCTGATTGGTCAGATTTTTGTAGCACACAAATGCTTGACACGTAAAATAAACTGGATTTATTGCACTTCTCTGCGATATGGATATTGCATATACAATTATCACTCTTTTTCAATATATCGTGCTGCCCTGATATATGATGAAGGAAGGACATCTTCAGGCTAGCCATTTTCACCGTCTATTTAGGGTTCCCAGGGTGGGTATTTAGGCTGATTTAGGAGTGCAAAAGCACAAACAGATCTGGAGATGAAGCTGTGGAGTGAAACTGGCAGAGATCCTG
The DNA here is from genome assembly GCF_052040795.2 of Danio rerio. Lineage (NCBI taxonomy): Eukaryota > Metazoa > Chordata > Actinopteri > Cypriniformes > Danionidae > Danio > Danio rerio. Next base: position 1,811,330 of record NC_141022.1, read on the forward strand.
CGTTTGGGCACAGGCTCCAAGGTCATGCACATGGTAGCGTTGGCTGCATTAAGAGCATTTCACCTGCTCCCTGCGTCCCAGCGGCTCGGCCTCCTCCTGGGAAAGCAGGTGGAGCGTTAAAAAACCTCCACATATGGTGAAGTCAAGCTGCCGGGCGTCTGCTGTGGGGATTGCAGCTCCTAAAAGGCCCAGCTGGTTGCTGGAGAAGGGCTTCTGCATTACTGCACCCCAGCGGCTGCCTCCTTTTGCACTGAACTAAAATGATTCATTGGATTTACTCAAGTAAATGTAAGGGAAGTGACTGCAAATACTTTATAAGGGCTGAATTTAAACAAACCAGTTCAATTTAGTAATGTTCAACTTAATTTGATTGTTAGGTCCCACTTTATATTAAGTGTACTTACTGTGTTCATAATGTATTTGAGAACACTTGTGGCGCTCTTGAGTTGGGATTGAGGTTGGGTTATGGACAGGTTTGGCGGTATGGGTAGGTTTAAGGGTGGGTTAAGGTGTAGGGAATGGTCAGCAGTGTATTTACAAATGTAATTACATAATTTAATTACAGATGTAATTACATGGAGGTATTTAATCAGGCATAAGTACAGAATAAATGCATGTATTTACACAATAAGTACATTGTAACAAACAATTAATTCCTGTGTAAGTACATATTAGTTAAGGCCACAATGTAAAGTGGGATTGATTGTTATAATATGAATTATTTGCAAATAATTCATATTAATTTTTTTTTTTTTTAGTAAATTTGGTTTTAGTAATCTAGTAAATCTAGTAAAAAATAAAAAAATAAATATTAAATCTAATGAATAACTTGTTTGTGTGTGCAAGTGCAGGATCTCTGCCAGGATACTCCACAGCTCAGATCTGCACTCCTAAATCAGCTTAAATACCCACCATGGGAACTCTAAATAGACAGTGAAAACAGCCTGCTATTTAAACAATCAAGTTAAGTTGAACATACTACATTTAATTTGTTTAAATTCAGCTCATACAGTATCAATTGTTTGCAACCACTTACCTTAATAAAATGTTGTAAATCCAATGAATCATTTTGTTCAGTGTACACTGTAAATTAGTTGAAAAAGTGAGTAAACCTATCGCCTTTAAGTTATAATAATAATAATAATAATAATAATAATAATAATAATTATTATTATTATTATTATAATTATAATAACAATAATAATAATAATTATTATTATTATTATTATATTAATAATAATAATAATAATAATAATAATAATAATTATTATTATTATTATTATTATTATTATTATTATTATTATTATTATTATTAAATTAAACGAGCTATGTGCATAATAACAAAAATTAAGTTAAGTGAACTTAACACTTCTAAGTTACAACAGAAATGCTTAAATATTACTTTATGATAACTAAACTTCAAATAAAACTAAATTTACTACACAAAATATACATAAATGATATAAGGCCATTGAGTTTAAGATAAATATAAAACGCAATCTATTTAAACTTGATATAATTGTGTGGGACCAACTCCATTTTATTTAGCTATGTAAATCGTTTTTTTAGTTAATGCTAAACAAATTTATTGAGTTAAAAACCTGCCCTCAACTAAATTGAGTTCATACAATGACTCATTTGACTGCAGTAAAAAATAATACTATATTTTAAAATACACACAAAGTGACCATAAATATGTATTTTAAATATATTTCTGTAAATATCTTTCCTACTAATGCAATTAATAAAGTAATGATTTACAATTTATATAATTTGCTCACTCACTGAAAAAAAATATTCATTGGATTTACAAAATTTTTTAAGGTAAGTGACTGCAAAAAATTATAAGAGCTGAATTTAAACAAACCAATTACATTTAGTAACGTTCAACTTAATTTGATTGTTATAATATTAATTATTTGCAAGCATTTACCTTAAAACATTTAGTAAATTTAATGAATCTTTTTTTGTATGTGCAAATGCAGGATCTCTGCCAGTTTCACTCCACAGTTTCAGATCTGCACTCCCAAATCAGCTTAAATACACACCATGGGAATCCTAAATAGACAGTGAAAATGGCCTGCTATTTGAACAATCAAGTTAAGTTGAACATACGACATGTAATTTGTTCAAATTCAGCTCATATCAATTGTTTGCAACCACTTACCCTAAAAACTGTGGTAAATCCAATGAATCATTTCATTTAGAGCATGCTGTGAAAACCATTCGTTGACAAAGTGAGTAAACCCATCGCCTTTAAATTATAAGGTAAATAGGCTGTGCATAATAACAAAAATTAAGTTAATTAAACCTAACACTTCTAAATTACAACAGAAATGCTTAAATATGTAAAAAAAAAAAAAAAAAAAAGTGTCATTTTTAAGGCAATGAGTTTACTCACTTTGAGTAATCTGCCGTTATAACCGTGTTATAACTATAAATGTGCTTAAAATGGCTCTTTTAGTTAGTTTAGGATAACTAAACATCAAATTAAACTAAATTGAATTGTAAATACTTTTATATAAATATTTTTATTTCTTATTTGTACAATTAAAAAGTCAATAATGCACATAAACCATCTAGATGTACAGTATATATACTCACTGGCCACTTTATTAGGTACACCTTACTTGTACCGGGTTGGACCGTTTTGGCTTCAGAACTGCTTTAATCCTTGGTGACGGAGATTCAACAAGCTACTGGAAATATTCCTTAGAGATTTTGCTCCATATTGACATGATAGCTTCATGCAGTTGCTGCAGATTTGTCGGCTGCACATCCATGATGCCAATCTGTGTGCTTGCGAATAAAGCTCATTCTGATTCTGTTCATTTTAAACAATCAGCTGCAGAACTGAAGAGCTTCTTGTGACGCAAAAGTACACAAATAATGAGAAACAAAACGTTTAAAATTAGGAAACAGTGTATTAAGCTCAGCGCTCTGCTAAAACAACAGGAACACTATAATTGTGCATTGATTTTAAGATTCAGTATCAGCTTCGAAACATCCTCAGTTCAGTCAAAGGCCCAGCTGGTTGCTGGAGAAGAGCTTCTGCATTACTGCACCCCAGCGGCTGCTCTTTCTGCCCGCTCCAACCAGAAGGACATTTCAGACTCCTGCTCCACACACACCACCCCAATCTCTCTCACACACACGCACACACAGATTGACTCTAGATCCAACAGAACATTTGGTCTTCAACTGCTGCTTAATCAAATTCCTCCATCTGGCCGCAGTTTTGCAGCAGAATCGGGTATAAGGTGCCTCCAACTGCGCCCACAGAATGCAGATATAAACACACTGGGTTTTGTTTAGATACATACAGGGCATAGAACATGGCTCATTATTGAGACGTACCCCTGTATACATTTCTGTAGAGCATGAAATCAGTCCCAGGAGCTATGTTTTTTTTGCATTTTTTGTTTTCATGAATCCACTAGAGGCCGCTGTGTACGCTTTTTTTCTCTCGCAAGTGCCATTCGCACCTGCTGTTCCTGCATTGATCCACCATAGGCCACTGTTGACTGACTGACTAAACGACTGACCAACCAACCAACCAACCAACCAAACTAAATCCCCTCCATCCCCCCCTCTCTAAACCCAACCGATAGTGTTTTCAAAAGTAATCCAGAAAAAGAAAAGCCCTCACCTGGTTTTTACCACTTTTTTAGATCTTACCACGTTCTCACCCTGTTATTTACTTGTTTGTTTTATTTTTTTGCCTTTTGTTTTGGTTTCACCTGCTTTCTGCAACCGTTCTTCACCAGAATCGAACCGCATTGTTGCAGTCAACTCCGCTTTGTGTCTCAAGTCCACCAATATACGCAGTTAGCTAGGCAAACAGATGAAAGCAGAAAAGCCCTCCACATGGGGGTAAACGGTGAGCTGGTAGCATGAAAAGAAACAGAAGCAGTCGGCGGCGTCATACCTCCCTAAAGCGTTTGTTTTATTTTTTTTTTTTACTTCGTTTTTTTCGATTTTTTAGGAACATATAACCAGTGGGAACAAAACAAACAAATAAAAAATAATATACATAAATATACATATGTATACATACTTATATAGGCAAATACATCCATTCCACACACACATATATATATATATATATATATATATATATATATATATATATATATATATATATATATATATATATATATATATATTTACATACATGTATAAAAATATTAAATGAACCTCGTCAAAATAAATAAATATATAAAACTAAATATAGTAAAAGATTGCCAAACATATTTTCACAATGATGCATAACCTCTAGAACTATGTAAATGTTCAATTATAAATAATTATATTGTCGTTAAGGAGAAAGCTAGCCATTGACTCTCTAATTGTATTCAAAGGGCATGTGTAAGTATTTCCATTTAGCGTTTGTTTTAAAGACGAAATGCAACCATACATACCTCTGGCTACATAATTCGTGCTCTCCAAAAATATAGACAGGGGTACATATTCACAATGAGCCTGTGTTGAATGCTACCATCGAAAGACTATACTAGATAAAATAGTCAAAGACGCTTGTCTGGTTTTACTTTAGAGAGCAGGCGTGAGGTTCAGCTGTGTCGTCTGTCTCATCGTCTGTCTGATTCATGCTCAAACTGATACGGCTAACCAGCCTGATCTCACGAGAAAACGTAAGTATTTTACGTTTTGGCAGTTTAGTGGCTAATTCGTACGAGTTCAGTCGTAAGAAAATGTACGCTTTTAAAAAGGAGGCGTGGCACCTAACCCCACCCCTAAACCCAACCGTCATTGGAGGATACGCAAATCGTACTAAAATGTACAAATTAGATCGTACGAATTAGTACGAATTAGCCACTAAATGAAAAAGTTACGAATTGCCGTGAGATTGTGTTGGGCTAACAGTTACACTGATTGACAGTATTTAACAGGGCTTTCGGAAGAATTAGGAAATACAATTGTTGTTTTCATGTTAGCTGAGTAGCTGTATATAATCAACAGTGGGCATCGCGATAGCGCAGTAGGCCGTGCAATCGCCTCACAGCAAGAAGGTCGCTGGTTCGAGCCTTAGCTGGGTCAGTTAGTTTTTTTGTGTGGAGTTTGCATGTTCTCCCCTTTTTGGCTCCGGTTTCCTTCGGGTGCTCCGGTTTCCCCCCACAAGTCCAAACACATGTGGTAGGGTTAATTGGGTAAGCTAAACTGTCCGTAGTGTATGAGAGTGTATAAATGTTTCCCAGTGATGGGTTGCGGCTATAAGAGCATCCACTGAGTACAAAAAAAAGCTGGATAAGTTGGCGGTTCATTCTGCTGTGGTGACCCCAGATTAATAAAGGGACTAAGCTGAAAAGAAAATGGATGAATGAATGTTAAACAGTTCGCCCAGACATGGGTTACTATATTAATCTCTTAAAAAACGGACTACTCACTACATTGCATTGTAACTCATGAATAGTTTACAAGCCATCTGGCAACTGACATTGCTATAAAAACTTGCCAATATTTATTTTCACTCATATTAGACACTTGGCTGGTGTTAATTCTAGGCCTTGTATGTTTATATAAAAGATCGGAGACAAATGAATAGAAAATAGTCCCCATTTGGTGGCTCTGTACTGCTGTGGCAGCATTTTGTTGGCATGTGTCGGCTCCACTGGGAAAGACTCATATGCTTTGGCCTTTGCAGTCACCCAATGGGAAATTTTGGACCAATGTGTTAGACTCCACCACCATGGTCACCATCAAAACACCATATGCAACATTTTGGGAACAAAGTGTGTCCATTGCAGTCCATGCAAAGGAACGTGTCAAGCTCAAAGCACTAAATGACATGAAAAACTAATAATTGGGGGTGCATGATGTCTCGTTTCAGCGTTGACAACATTTATATCTCAGGATGGGCAATGTTAAGTTGGGATTTGTTGAGTCATTGCAGAATTTCACCACACATTCTTTATTGGAGATGGGTCGGGACTGCAGGCAGGCCAGTCTATTAGCTGTATCCTCTTCCTCTGCAGCAGGACTCTGTAATGTGTGCAGAACGTGTTTTTGCATTGTCTTGTTGAAATATGCATGGGTGTCCCTGGAAAAGGCAGCATATTGTGCTCTAAAATCTCTCTGTACTTTTTAGCATTAATGGTGCATCACAGAAGTGCAAAGGCACTGACACAACCCCATACCATGACAAACCTTGGCTATTGGGCTGGTAACAGCCTGGATGATCCTTTTCTTCTTTGATCTGTAGCACACGGCATCTATTTCTCCAAAAAATACCTAAAACACTGATTCATCTGACCACAGTGCATGTTTCCACTGCGTGACTGTCCAAGCCAGTTGCCTGCGAGCCCAGAAAAGTTGACAGTGTTTCTGGACACTGTTAACATAGGGCTTCCCTTTGGAACAGTACAGTTTTCACTGGATGTAACTACGTATTGTGGTACTTGACAAAGGTTTGCCGCAGTAGTCCTGAGCCCATGTGGTGATCTGGCTTATAGATGATTGAGGATTCTTGATGCAGCGCCCCCTGAGGGATCGGAGATCACGGCTGTTCAGCTTAGGCTTGAGCTCTTGTCATTTACACACTGGAGTTTCTCCAGATTCCTTGAATCTTTTAATGATGTTCTGCACTGCTGAAGGTGAAACATCCAAATGTCCTCCTCTCTTTCTCTGAGGATCATTGTGTTTAAACATTTCAATCATTTTCTCATGTGTTTGTTGGCAAACTGGCGATCCCCGGCCCATCTTTGCTCCTAAAGGACTAGACCTTTCTTGGATGCTACTTTTGTACCAGATCATAATTACAATCACCTGTTGACGTCACCTGATTCACATCACATAATCTCCACCACCATCACGCTGACATTTCTCAGTTAGATTCTCAGATTACATCTGTCTGAGGTATTGGGCGTGGCTAACATACTTAACCACGCCCCTCCAGCTGTCAGTTTTGACAACAAACAAAAAGTGGTGAGCAGGAGGAGTCTGTTACACTGAAAAAAGTGTCGCATGCAGAACTGTTGCAAACAATTAGTTTGTGTTGAATTTAAACAAACAAATTAAGTTTAATAATGTTCAACTTAATTTGTTTATTTAAATCCAGCCCAAATAAATTGTTTATAACCACTTAACGTAAAAAAAAATTTAGTAAATCTAAGGAATCATCTTTGAATATTTTTTTTCAGTGTAGGTTGTAATATCTCTTTCGAAACCCATTTCCCCATCTTTCTGAATAAAAACGCCTACTTTACTACATCCAATCTGCTCGCAGTAGAAAAAAAAACAAGCCACGCCCACGGTTTTCCCATTCAACATTCCGTTTCTCCAGGATTTGCGCCACAATGTGGAAAAAAAGGTTCACGAAGACTTTAAGATACTGTTTAAAAAGTTAATTAATTAAAGTTATTAGTATTTAATAAAGTTATTGTAACTAACAACCTTAACTTTTCTGAATTTGATTGTAATGCAGTATTGTGCATCTTTTGTAAAGTTGCTTTTTGAAGTATTAATTATAGTGAAAAGCAACATACAAAGAAACTTGAATTTAATTGAGTTGAATTAAAAAACAGCAGGCACCCAACCTCACGCCACCCAGCCCATGATCAGGTTTGGGGGTTGAGGGGATATCCCTGGGAAGTTTATTTATCTCCACGATGGAGGTCCAGGATTCTCCAGGGCCCAGTTTTTCAATGGTTTAATCCGGATAAAATTGATCCGCATTTAGTAATCCTGTTTTTGCGATCCGTGATCACGTAATCCAGCTTACTTTTTGAGCCAGTTTTTTAAAGCAACATCGGATTGGATCAATCTGATCCGGATAGGAACTTTTCAGGATCACTAAATCTGGATAACCAGTGCTCAAACAGGATAGGACATCACAATGTAGAACTATAGATATGTAAAGAGTAGAATAGCCAGTGTGGGGTCAATATAACTTTATTTTTATTTGAAATGAAAACTAAGAAAATTTTATAATTATTAAAATAATAATAATAATAAATAATAAAAACAAAAAAACAACACCCCATCCTCTTTCAGCAGTCCTCTCATCTGACACCTACAACACTGTACATTGAGGATATTTATAATAAGTTTCAAATATAGATGTAAATAAAAAAAAGACTTAATGTCAAAAACTCCACAATAAGTTCAGACTTCCTCATCTGATGTGGAGAGAGCAGCTTGTTCCTCTGCCAGACGAAGCTGTGCTTCTGCCCTTTCAGTCTCTTTTTGCAATTGTTGAAAGAGATTTTAAAAAATCAGTCATTGCCATTCTTTGCATTTTTTTGTTATTCTGTAACCATTGCATGCATCACTAATAAATATTCTAAAAAGAAAAATATTTTCCATTGTGATGAATATATATATCATTTAGTGAAAGAATAAAATTGATTGTTTTTGGTCAGTTTTGACAGCTGTTTGGGGGATTATTTTATGAGGCCAAACTCGTTCTACTTTGCAGTAGGCCTATACTGAAAGGCTGAATACGTTAAAGCCTATAATCACTACAGCCTGACAGATGAACAAATAAAATTAAAACCTTATGAATCAATAGTATATCTCGTAAGATACTGTATGATCCAAAGATAGTATTATTTAATACATTTTTTAAAGTTTTCATTACATTTCGGGCATGAAATCCACGCTAAATCCACCATTCTGATGGGATCAGTTTAATCCAGGTTTTTTGGATCAAAGTGATCCAGATCCTACAAAAAAGATCTGAAAAACCCAAACTAAAGGTTTGATCCGGATCAAAACCAAGATTAGATTACGTGATCTAATCCGATTAGGTAATCCGTTTTTTTTCTTTTGAAAAACCCATTTTCAAGATTTGATCCAATCCCTGATCCAAAATCCCAGTGGATTACTTTTGAAAAAACGGGCCCAGCTTCTTAAACTGCAGCTCTGCACAGGAAGTTTGGCCAGAGGAGAAATGGTCGCAACTGAGCCTGGTCTCTCTCGAGGTTTGTTCCTTCACTTTGGTCAATTGGTGAAGTTTGCCCCTCCACTGTCGCCACTGGCTTGCTTGGTTTGGGACTTGTGGAGCTGCACATGCACGTATTTGATCTTCAGTGTCAGCAGTGAACATTAAACCACACTGAACTGAACTTCAACACTGAACACTGGACGGACACTGCTTCAGTTTACCCAAATGTCTGTGTTCAGCTGCTTCGACACAATCGACATTGTAAAAGCGCTGGAGAAATAAACAGGAATTGAACTGAACTGACTGTCTGCATGTCACTCCAGCCACCAGTATAGGCATCTCTCTAGGCTACTGAACTGAGCCCGAGTGAAACCGAGAGCAGACAAAAGGAGATGTCTGTTTTTTTCCCCTGCCGTGTCTCCAGGGCTTCACCCTTGATGTGGCGCATTCATCATCGCGCCTCCAATATCAGTTATTCAGCGGCTCGTCTGCTTACAGCAGAATTAATTTGAGCTTTAATTACTCTCATCGGTGGAATGCTGATGAAGGAAAGCAAACGGGTAGCTTGGGACGCTGCTGCGGAGCTTTCATACCACCTCTATTCCTCACGGACACACACATGCGTTGGCAAACAACCCGCAGGCTGGCCAATACACATCAGCCATATCAGAAGCCTGGCTTTCAGACGACAACACGTGATTAATCCAAAGGCAAACCGTATAGTCAGAGTTTCTGTTTGACGGAGAGCAGATTTGTTCAACACATTTCTAAACACAACAGTGATAATAACTCATCTCTGATTTATTTGCCATGATGGCAGCACATAATAGCCCCTCTCACAGTGTCATACCAGAACCACTTTACTAGTAAATTCAATAAAGCGCTGTTCACACAGACAACGATGATCTGGAATATTTCCAGAACAGACCATTCACACATCCATTCCCAAATACCGGTAAATATTGACATCATAACTCAGAAATGAGCAGGGGTCCGTTCTTCGTACGTGGATTACTCAGTTAGCTGGATTTGGATATTGACGATTTGACACGATCCAGGATCGTTTCGTTCTTCAAAGCTGATCCGAGAGTTGTTGTCATAGCAACAGTTCTGCTAGGTCAAACCAGATCGGGAGCAGGTTCAATTCATATAAACAGGATTAGATCGGCTCAGTTCAAGCAGAGATAATACAGAAAGTATGTTCTGAATTCTGATATTTTCTTACAGTAGTATTTATGCACACTTGGGAAAATGGTACATATTTTTTAACTATATATATAAAGTTATAGTCATTAATAAAATAAATTAAGTTATACATATTAATAAAACTTATGCAATCTGCACCCTCGAAATAAAAGTACAAAGACTGCCACCTGGTGCAAAGAGAAAACTTATTGATATGAACTTTTTAGATCGATTTAATACAAATTGTGTATAATAGAAATGCAGAATATGTGAGTTTTTTTAAAGCAATAATACATTTCAGCAGTCATAAACATGTTTTGACAGTTAATATGTCAGTAATTTGATGCTTCACAAAAGTTGCAGACGCCTTTACCAATATGAAAACGCTTGTAAACAAAGTTGTAAACAACCAGTTATTCTTTACACCGATTAAAAAACGGCGACTATAATAAAGAAAATCTTTTCTAAATGTAGAACTAAATACATTGATTTGCATTGAAATACATGATGAATAAACTTGACATATGACAGTGTAAAGCCTGCAGCTCACAACAAATGTGGAAGGTTATTGCGTGTCATATTTAACAAGCCGTTTACTGCTAATTTGATGCAATTTTGCTCACATGGATAATTGAATATTAATCAGATGATGTCATTACGTTGCTGTGCCGTCAGCCAATCGTTGCATTGCTGATCATGATTTCGAGGATGGATAGATCTGTCCTTCACAACACACGCAGCGATCTCAGATCAGTTCATCCAGAAATTCTAATCTGATTCGTGAACTTGTTTGAAGAACCAAATTAGCGAGAGATCAGTTATCAAGATTAAAAGATCCGGGATCTGCCAAATAATCTTAGATCATTTAAGCGAGGTACGAAGAACGGACCCCTGTAAATAACTGCGCTTGTATTTGTAAACATAGAAGGGGTCGGGCTTTTGTTGATGGTTTCACTTTTAATCAAAGCTTTAGCATTCATGCAGCTGCTTTGTCCCAGAGACACCCAATAGCAGAAGTGTGAACCCCGGCGAAATGTTTACACATTTGACTACATTACAAATTATGTGGATGGATAAGGATTGT
>NC_141022.1:1827500-1860000 GCF_052040795.2 Danio rerio
CCAGAAATGTAGACAGGGGTACGTATCCATAATGAGGCCTAAATAAGTATGAAAAAAGAATTCCTACCTTGCAAAAACAAAAAAACAAAAAATGAAGACATAATGTTGACTTCACCTACTGTAAATGACCTTTTTTAAATTAAAATAGCTCATATGAAAAAGAAGATTACAGTGAAGTGAGTTTGAGCCTAAATAACACAATAAAACAGAAGCACGGAATTGAAACAGAAATAATTGTTTTCTGCAGCCACTCCATCACGCTGTCAGAGATCTATGCATGCACATACTGTAAAAAAGCCTCTTTTTTTTGCTCTCTGGCATTAGCATAAATACAATCATAATGAAGATTACTGCTTCAGTAAGCAATATGGTGATTCTGAATATCAAGCTCCATGGGGTATTGAGATGGAGTTCAGCTCTTCTGGGAGGGACAGTTATAAAGCACGGTGTGGGAGTAGAGGAAAGATCTGGCATCCAGGTCTGAAGCACCTGAATCTGATTAGGAGACTCTGGAACATTCCACAACTGCAGGCCATCATGGAGAACTTCAATGACTGCTCAGTAATCAGCCTCCTGTTCTCCTGCAGGCCCCGGGGGGCCAACGCAATAAGAAAAACAGGAGAAACCAAACTGAGCCGAGCCCCAGGATGCCTTAAACACACACAGACCCCTAAAACATCAGCAGAATCTGTCCCAGCTGCTGCATACTCATTCTGAACACACTGACGAGTGTGTATAGTCAATATATTTCAACGCAAAATTAATGTATTCTGTCCCAACCAAGTGCGTTTTCCTGAGCAAAGGGTTTGACAGATTGGGCCCAATCATACACCCGGCGCAATGTGGCGCAAGGCGCGGCGCAATACTTGTTTTACTTGGTTTTGAGGCGTTGCGCTACGCTCTTTAAATAGCAACTGCATTTGCGCTCATATGTGCGTCCATAGGCGTTCTGGTGTAAAAGGGAAGGCGTTGTGAGGTGGACCGCTGGCGCGTCGCTATTTTGAGAAAATAAAATAGATTTTCCATTAGACCAAAACTAACCCGGTCTAATCTCCAGCGCAGAGCTGCGCCTCGCTTACACACTGCTTAATACACACAAGAGAGCAATAGGCAAATATCTTTACATATGAAAAAATGTAAATATTAAGGATATATATAGGATATAATAAGAATAGATATAGGATATAAATATAAAGGATTAAAATATTACAAAACATATTATTTTCTAGCCGACATAAATATGAAAAATCACTGCTTTTATGTCTTCTTCATCTCGGGAGGCTTTTTCAGTTCATTCATAACAATTTGCTTTTGTATAATGTTATTATTATTAGCAGTATTATTTATTATATCCATATTTATATTTGTTTTATTAAAAACAAGCTTAGATTTGTCCACCTGTCAGGTTTTAGACCATATGGGGCGCAGCATGTGTTTTAGGATATAACTCAGGTTTTTGAGCACGCTTCATTATTATTGTTCATTTATTCGTTTGCTGGAAATTAAAACTGAATTTATAAATAGTTTTAAAACAAATATTTGCGCTTAACAAACAAAAGTATTTATTTAGAGACTAATTGATGTCTGTGTGTAAAGGTTTCCCTATCCAAGAGCGAAAGTGAAAGTAGATCCATTATCTCTCATTCTCACGCAGTAGATGCTCTGTTTAACTGTGTTCTGTTAATAAACTGTTTGCTTGTGAACTGCTCAGTTTTTCCACTTAGACTTTGCGTCCTGTAAATAGTGAATGCGCTCTTGGCGAGACGCAGCTGGCTCTTAAAGGGAATGGGAGATGAGACTCTGATTGGTTTATTCTCAAAACACACCAATAACTCATTAAGAAAATAAACTCAACCCTTTTAGACCATGCACCACAGTGCAAAGTGGATTTCCCATCCTTAAATTAACAAAAATGCATTCTGACACCTGAAAGCGTTTGCGCCCTGTGCTTTGCTCATGGACCGTCAAAATAGAGCCCTATAGTGTTCTCTAGAAATAGAACACCAGGAAGCAGTTTGATAACTTGACTGACTTTACTGGGTATTGTTCCTCACAATATCATCTAGTCTGTTTGTAAAACTACAACAATGGGATATCAGATACCCAGCAAGGACCAGATGGCATTGGTATTCTTGCTGTGAGGCAAAAGTGCTAGTCACTGGGCCACCGTGCCGCCCATTCTAGAAAAAGGTGGAAGAAGGGGGGTTTCTTCCAGACGAAGATGGTTGTAGAAAGGAAATGAGGATGTATATAGTGACTTGGGATCCTTTGATTTGAGGATGGTTAGCTAATGTGGGCCAGTTGGGTATATCATGAGCATGTGCTCCTCTCGAAATTAGTTTAAAGTTAAACTTCACTTATTTCAGTTAATAAAATTGTTTTTTCAGTTCTAGTGTTCTATTTTTGTTTGTTTTCGTTAACTATAATAACCTTTTGTGCGAATCTGAAATACATTACTAAGGGTGTGTTTTGTTGTATGTTTCGGATACATGTCCTTCTTGTAGACGTCCAGGAGAAGACGGAGCTTTTCGAACAGATCAACTAGCGAAACACTGAGCTAAACTCTTCGCTAAACCCAACCAATAGTGTTTTCAAAAGCAGACGGAAGAGAAAAGTGCACTGCGAACACATAGTTTACCTTGATTTTACATTGCTTTTCTCTCTTTTATGGAAGCGCGCTTCACCAGACTCTGGTGCTCTGCACCACACAACACCATACAAAGTGAGCTACGAGCAAATGCCACAAAATTGTCCATATGGAGATAGATAGGGAATGCAAATGTGTTCATAACTTATCATAGACCGCGTTAAGATGTTTAGTGGTGTATATTTGGTGTTGAGCAAAGAACTGCATGAAAATAATCCTGTATTCGCCAATAATATGTCCCTGTAGGTATCATTAGTGTGAAAAGGAACAAAAGTTGATGTCGTCGTACTGCCCCCCAGTGTTCGTTTCACCTACAAACTGCAGTTAAACGTATGTTTAAATATGTTTCACAAAAATGAAACATCATCTCATATTTCCAATGAGTCTGTGTTGGAAAAATATATATATAAATGCAATATGTTTAACATTTAACTGACTTCCCCGCAACAAATTGAGATGGAATCCACTTTAGAAATGCACATATTTTTCCTTTAGATAAAACAAGCATTGATCTACTTAATCCATTTAAACTGAAGTGATCCATCTAACACGACCTGCCACTGCATTAAAGGACGGTAAGATGCACTTTTCATTCCTCTTCTTTAAAGCACAAGCTTTTCTCCTCTCTCTCCTTCCAGCAGGACGTCAGCCCACAGCGCCGCCTCACACAGAGTGGCCTGCTGGACAACAAATGTGTGTGTTTTTCATTGCTCCAAGCCTCCACCAACTGCTCTCTGCCACAAAACTCACCCGCCCTCCTCTGGATGGGCTGCCCGGGCCATTCAACCCCCCCCCCTGATGAGCTTTCTGAGCCACTAAAATCAGCCAATCAGACGCCACCAGCTCACACCGTGTGCGGGACGCCCATGTGTGACCGTCCTTGAGAAGGTGGCCCACCAACTTGGCAAAAAAAAGAGATGCTTTGGAAGATGATGGAGATGTGCCCTATTTCAGTTTACCTCATATTTCCTGTTTCGAAATTCGTGTTGTGGTGACAAATGAAATGTTATCGGCTTCAGACGGAGGTGGGGGACGGGTCATGCAGAGCTGTTCGACAGTGGTCAACATTTTAAGTGGATTTTTAAAAGACACAATTGATTGCCTTTGAGTAGATTTAGGACATCTTTAGTCATACGACATACAACAGTACAGGCTTTGCACTCTGATGACCAAAATGTTCATGTGTTCCTATGCTATAGATTTGTCATGCACAAAAACCTTGCATACTAGGGCTCCTATCATACACCCGGCGCATTAAGGCGCGAGATGTGTTTGGCATGATTTGTTGCTACTTTTAGACCAGCGCAGCAGTCATTTTTACGTTTTGCTTCACGTTGTTTAAATAGTAAATCCATTTGTGTCACTCTGTGGACTCATCTGTGTGCTGGTCTATAAAGGAGGTGTGTTAAGGCGCATTGTTGGAACGTGGCTATTTTGAGGGGCTGAAATACACCGCACCATTGACCAACTAAACGCTGCTCTAAAGTCCAGCAGAGTGTGTTAGTTATGCACCTATGCAAGTCCAAACACTCACACACTGCTGAATACACACAGGATGATCAGCAACACACACATATCTTTACAGATGAAAACAATTAAAATGATCCAGACATGATGATTTTCTCCATCAGTATAAACAGCACTGCCTCCATGCCTTCTTCACCTCGGGGGGCTTTTTCAGTTTATTGATGCCGATCTGCATCTGTATAGTGTGATTATTATCAGCAGTATTATTGATTATCTGCAGATTTATAATAAACACAAGTGTAGATGTGTCCAGCTGTGGGGTTTTGGAGACGTCTGCATCAGCATATGTGGATAAGAACAGGACGTGTGTTTGATATAACTCAGTTTTCTGATCACACTTCATTATTATTGTTCATTTATTCCTTTGCTGGAGATCAGAACTGAATTTATAAATAGTTTAGACACAAATCAAATCAAAGGAGATTAAATATGTGGGCTGATGGATGTGTTCAGTGGAGTGAGTTTCCACCGTTTCCTCACTCCACCAAAGTAAAGGAGTAAAGTAAAGAGGCTGAATGGAGGATGCTCGTTCTTTATCCTCACGCTGCAGATGCTGTTTAACTGTTTTCTCTAGTGAAGCGTTCAGTTTTTACACTTACAAAGTCGCCGTGTAAATAGCAAATGTACCATGGAGTGACACAACTGACTCTTAAAGGGAATGAGAGACGAGACTCTGATAGACAGTTAGAAAACAGTTGAACAGAGCATCTGCAGTGCGAGGATAAAGAACGAGCCTCCTCCATTCAGCCTCTTTACTTTACTCCTTTACTTTAATTCTTTATTTTAGTGGAGTGAGGAAACATCCATGAACACATCCATCAGCCCACATATTTAATTTAGTTTGTTAAGCCCAAAGATCTGCATCAAAACTGTTTCTAAATTCAGTTCTGATCTCCAGCAGAGGAATAAATGAACAATAATAATGAAGTGTGATCAGAAAACTGAGTTATATCAAACACACGTCCTGTTCTTATCCACATATGCTGATGCAGACGTCTCCAAAACCCCACAGCTGGACACATCTACACTTGTGTTTATCATAAAACTGCAGATAATCAATAATACTGCTGATAATAATCACATTGTACAGATGCAGATCGACATCAATAAACTGAAAAAGCCCCCCGAGGTGAAGAAGGCATGGAGGCAGTGCTGTTTATATTAATGGAGAAAATCATCATGTCTGGATCATTTTAATCCTTTAATTGTTTTCATCTGTAAAGATATGTGTGTGTTGCTGATCATCCTGTGTGCTATAACCAGTGTCAAAGTGTTTAAGGTGCATAACTAACGCGCTCTGCTGGACTTTAGTGCAGCTTATAGTTGGTCAATAGTGCGGTGTATATCAGCTCCTCAAAATATCAACACTCCAACAATGCGCCTTAACACACCTCCTTTATAGACCAGCACACACATGAGTCCACAAAGTGGTGCAAATGGATTTAGTATTTAAACAACGTAAAGCAAAACATGAAAATTACTGCTGCGCTGGTCTGAAAATAGCAACAAATCACGCCAAACACGTCTCGTGCCGTATTACACCAGTGTATGATAGAGACCCTATATGGGCAATGCACTTAATTCTGAATTTGGATTCTGTTTACAGGCATATGATGGCTCCTGTGGTCAAAATCAGTGCCTTCCATTCGGTTCACACCTCTTTACCTTTCAATGCAAGGTCTGATTGCTTCCCAAAAGATGTCTCAGTGGAAATGAGCAATATTAATGACTGTGAATTGAATCACAAAGCATAGCTTTATATATTTACAAAGCACAAGGCCAGGTTACGAGGCTTTTGAGCTCATGTTTAACACTGTCCCCTACTTTTTTTTTTTTTAAATACCGAGCTATTGATGGCAATAAAGCAGGACATGAGCCCAGAAACAACACCCTGAAGAGAACAGCGCCTGCTCCGTTACATTCACTAATAACACTGACAGCTGAGCGCAGATGACCCCGCGGCCCCTGCTTCACCTCATCTACACAGATGGACATTACCAGGAGAAACTGAGCCATTTTGCAGGGGAATTGGTATTTAAAGCCCCTTAAATCAAGCCTTTCATTTGGCACAAGCTGAAAATGAGGAAATTACCAGCAAGACTTGCACTTACTTTATTAAAGACTGTGTGTTTGAGCACAACCAATTGAAATGTTGACATATTATAACAGAATCTCAAGCCTCAAAGAGCCCTCAAAACAGGAATAGAATACGAGCAATGATTAAAGAAGATCGCCATGTAAGATCCGTTTAACTCGTGACGTTCACACGGAGACGTTCTTTAAAGCAAAACCCTCAAACGCAAAACTTTAACGTTAACAAGTCTGCTCTGAAACCTTTTTTGCTTGATTGCATATGCAATAAAATGTGGTAAATGCGAATTAATCAGAACCAAAGAAGAACACGAAACTAACGAGTTGCATTAAAGAGCATCGCCCAAAACGAACGCTGAAGTATATTCAGAGATCTGTTTCATATCCAGCGAAAGCAGTCTTACCTAGCATATGATTGGCCACGTGCACCTGAATTTCCCATTTACTGTAGAAGACCATCTGACACTTGATGCACTGGTATGTCTTCTTCTGAAAACAAGAAAAAATAAACATTAAACAGAACAGTTGGGCAAGGATTTTAATCAACACACAATCCTCCACCACAAAACATGTTACAAACAATAATGATCACTATTATGCTGTGTTCACACCAGACGCGGAACGCGCGGATAAATCGCGCTATTTGCAAGTAAATAGCTGCGTGAACATTTGAGTTTACTCGCTTCATTCGCGCGTCAAACCCCGCTTCATTCGCGTGTCAAATTCACTTCAGAACAGACCCGGATTCGCGTGATGGGCAGGGCTTCTGTCTGCCCGGTGACTCTAGCTTCATAGCTAAATGGCTAATATGGATTTTATGAAGAAAATAACAGTGTTTATGTGCTTTATGAAGACTGAAAAACAGCGTCGACACGTTTAGGCTCGTGTCTGAGTCCACTACATCCTTTCAGAGGTGCATCCAGCTCTGTGAGCTCATAGACTCCTCCAGAAACTTAACCTGGATGATGGAGGCTTTCAGCGGTGCTTCTGACTGAGCCGAGCCCAGTTTGATGACTTGTTGTCGGTGAAGGCTGGAGGATTTCCCTCGGAACACCGACAACAGTTTCTACGTCACAATCACGCCCCCACAAGAGCAAGCTTCTGATTGGTTAACGCGGCGCGAATGTACTCTGAAGTTCAGATTTTCGAATTCGAGAGATTCGCGCGAAACGCTTGTTAAGCGCGTTAAACTCGCAAAACGTTCAATTCGCCCTGCGCCATTCACGCAATTTGCGTCATTCGCGCCGCGCTATTCGCATGTATCGCACCGCAGGATGTCTATTAGCGCGTTTGCATTGACTTAACATGTAAATCACTCGCGCTTGACGCGCGTTACGCGTCTGGTGTGAACGCAGCATTAAAGGTGCAGTATGTAAATTTGACACCCAGTGGTTGAACTAGGTATTGCATTCCTGGATCAAAACAAATGCGAGTGCAGGTTGGCAGACTGATCAACAGGAGCGAGTCTGAAAAAGACGATTTAAATCATGTTCTTTTTAAAAGCATTGGCACGTGATAGAAGGAATATTCTCCATATTGAAAATAATTTTTTTGTTTTAGCCAACACCTCGAATTGATTTTTAGAAACAGCTATATTTCTTGCAGCTGAACAACAGAAAACAATGATCCGCTCAGGTGCAGCTCATGTGCTTTATTCAGTGTTAAATGCTAATAATGTGAGTCTGAATGCCATTTCACATCACATCTATTGCCGTACTACTGAAAGCAGCAGCAGATAGTTCAGCTCAGATCTGCAAAATAAAATAAACTGTGTGAGATTGAGCTTCAGAACTGAGACTCAGTGCAAGCCAACACATATCAGTGATTCGGCATCTACACTTAATCACGTTAAAGAGCTTTAATATGTGTTCATTAGATTATAAAGCTTCCCATTGTGCTGGAGTGCAGTGAGTGCACTATTCTGTGCTTCTGAATGGCTGTGTTTACATTTCCGTCAAGTTTCGTCTGGTGCAAACAGCCCAGATGCTCATCACTGCGTGTCTCCTCATGTAGCGTGTTGTTAGGACACAGGGTTACAATGTAACCTGCTCACCTAATGTTATGCTCGTAATATTTATATTATTCGCTAATTAATAACCTCCTCATGTGAGACTCTGAATCTGCATCTCATTTCAGAGTCTGCTACTATCCACCAGAGATCGCATTTTGGTCATGGACGCACACTTTCAGAGCCTTTCTGATCATCTTAATGAATGAAATACGCTGATATCCACTATATGATAAGGACGAGCAAATTTCGGCACTTTACGCAGAGGTCTTATTATCTACCTCTGTACATGATCTACTGAATATATAATCTGTACATAATCCCCTTTATGAAAGTGTAGGTCTACTGCAAGGCAACCTTACCTCATCACTTTGTGTGGGGCTAACACGGGACATAGGGGAGCCTTCAGGAGTCCTTAACTGGGCTGCCTCAGGTGTTTGGTCTCTGTGCACCGTCTGCAGGTGAGCTTGAAGCTCCGCCTCCGACTCAAATTTAACATTGCAGCTGGAACAGCGGGTCTTAGAAATCGAGGGTGATGCTGATGACGACGATGATGAAGAAGAACCAGTCTTTTTTTTCATAGGACCAGGGCTAAGGCTCTCCCCTTGGGGCCATCCAAATGCAAGACCCATTGACGTTTGAGCCCCTTGATGCAACTGCTTCCCTCCATTTAGACTTGAGTTCTTGTTACCGACAGCAGTGACACACAGCGCGCACAGGCCGTATGTCAAACCGTTAATGTCGAGTTTCACCAAGTCGTGCTTAGAGTGGAACTCTTTGAGACACGCCGCACATTTGACGACTTTCTGACTGCTCTGGAGTTGTGGTGTGCATGCAGTGGGCTGATTTGCAGATCCAGTCTTCTGCATGTGAAAGGTGCCGTGGATCTTGAGTTCGAGGGTTGAGGTGACCGTCTGCATGCAGACCACGCAACGGAAACCAGTCAAGGAATTGCGCAAATCCGGATGCATCTGACAATGCTCAAGGAAGTCTTCCTCGCTCTGCAGAGGCAACTTGCAGATGCGGCAGCTTCCAGTATCCAGGCTTTTGCTGTGAGTGACCTTGTGTTCTGTTAGAGTAAGTAATGAAGGAAAGCGTTCTCCACAAATAGGACACATGTAGTGTTTGACAGGCCCTAAGTGCGTTTGCATGTGCTCCCGAAGTCCTCCCTCGGAAAAGAAGGTCCTGGAGCAGACATTGCATTTGTGGTTTCCCTTGATCATGTCTGCCTTTCTCTTGTGAATTGCACTCTCTCCCGGTCGAATGTTGTGATCACGAAGTTGGTGATTGGTTAGGAGGGACTCCATGGTATAGGACGCACCACAGATGTCACAGCTATACATGACCTCCGAGCTATCAAAGTCTTCCTCGCTGCCATCCCGACTGTTGTGGGATTCACCAACACCAGTTCCTCCATGGCTGTTGGTCAGAAATCCCTGAAAGTCTCCCTCCTCCTTGGCGACTGAATCCCCACTACCTGACGTGGATCCATTGGTGCTGCAGTTCTGGGCTTTTCCCTCAAACACACAATGCTTATCTCGAAGGTGGCGCTCTAGCAGATAAACCGCATTGAAGGCTTTGCAGCAAAAGTGGCAATTATACTTCTTGCTATGAGTAGTGATATGACACTGCAGCTCAACTTCTGTGCCGAAAGACTCCCCACAAAAGATGCAACGATGTGAGCAGCCCTGATTTTCAAGGTGACTATGTTTGACATGCATCTGAAGGTCAGCCTCATGTTTGAAATCCCAGGTGCATGAAGTACAGCGGTACACCTTCCTCTCATTACTGTGCTTTACAGCAAGATGGAGTTGGGTTGACACTTTAGAGTCGAACACCTCCTGGCAGAGGGTACAGCGGAAAAACACAAAGGTGTGCATGTCCAGAAGGTGATTCTGCAAGTCATCCACGGATGTGAACTGTTTGTCGCAACTCTCACAGATGTAATACGTGGACATTACGGTGAAATGAGCAGCCACGTGCTTCAGCAGAGACTCTTGGTTGGGAAAGTCCTTCTTGCACTGGGGACATGTGAGCTGTGGCACCACACCATCAAGATGGGTCTTGAGGTGTGTCTGGAAAAGGTCTAAGCTGGTGTACTTAGCGCCACATTGGTTGCAAATGAACTCACTTGAACATAAAGAAGAGCTATTGTGTTTGAACAGAGATCCCTGTTCCACGGATAATGGAGATGAGGGGCTGAGGACTCGTAAGGACCTTCTTCCATTGTTGATGTAGTTCAGAGCAAGGGGGATGTTCTTGTGGTTCTCCTTAATGTGCTTGTTAAGCTTCAGGACGGTGTTAAAAATGGGGGAGTTGGTGCAGTACGAGCAGGAGTAGATCTCCACGACGGGATCTTTCGGAGTGACTGCAAGCGGAGAGTCGAACTGCATGCTTCCAGAGTCACAATGAGTCTGCCGGACGTGTTCTTCAAGCGTGGCCTCAGTCAAGAATCCCATAAAGCACTTGGGGCAAAAGAACGCATTGCTTTCTTTGGCTACTGGATTAGGAAAGCCATGCGAGCACCGAATGTGCTCCTGCAGCGCATTGAGATCTCCGAGCAACTCTGGGCAGAAATTGCACTGCAGCAGACCTTCAGACAAATTAGCAAGTACTCCAGAGGGATCCTCTGCGTTGTGGATCTGTTTCAGGTGTTCGTTTAAATTGCAAAGAGATGGAAGTATCTCCAGACAAAATTGGCAGGTGTGAGCCTGCTCCGGCTTGTCAGGGTGCTTTGTCTTCAGATGAATCTGCAGGACGCCAAGACTTGAGAAGACTTGCTTGCTGCAGTAAATGCAGCTATATTCAATTTTCGGCTGTTTGGCAGATCGCCTATACATGTCGTTATGGGCGGCCCTCTTTCTTCTCCCACGTGTCTTGGGCACTATAGAAGCCGTCTCCGCCATAGTCGAACTGTCAACAGAAAGATTAGAGTCTGGAGTAGTGCTCGACACAGAAGTATACCCTATGGGCAACACAGAAGGGCTATTGCTGGACTCTGGGAGTTGGTGAATATCCATGTGAGCGTACAGCTTCTCTACCGTGGTAAAGTGCTCGGAGCACACGGTACACACGTGACTCTTCCTATCCCTCCCATGCACCTGATCAATGTGGCTTAGGAGCATTCCCTCATTGCTAAATGGCTCGTGACAGTAAATGCATTGCAGACCAGGTTCTAGACTCCCTAGTACAGGAGAAGAGCATTCTGGATGGCTTTCTGCAATGTGTTTCTGCAACTCCTCGGGCATATCGAAGCCTTCTTCGCAGCGGCTGCATTTGCGTGTCTCTTTTAACCTCCATTCTTGAGGGGATCTTGTATTCGCCGCATCCTTCCCACGTTCGTGCACTTGCATGTGTCCGTGGAGTGAATTGGTGGACAAGAACCCCCTGCGGCACACCGGGCATTTATGGGGCTTGTTTGCGGAGTGCGTTTTCATATGGATCTTTAGATGATCGCTGCGTGAGAAAGCAGAATCGCAGTCTCCACAGTGGTACTTTTTGTCGCCGGTGTGGAGTTTTATGTGTCGGTCGCGGCTGCGCTTGTGCTTGAACAGGCGACTGCAGTATGTGCAGCTGAAGGGAAGTTTATCTCGGTGACTCTGCTCGTGGCACTTTAGGAAACTCAGGCGACTGAAGGATTTTGCACAAAACTGGCATGGGTATGGAAGGCCGGCTCCACCTTCATCTTCACCGTATTCATAGTCATCGACGTGGCCTGGAGATGTGTGGTCTTTACTAGATGGAGAGGAGGCAGGCCAGGAGCAGGATGGATCATCTTCTATATCGGTTCCATCTGTCAAAACAAGACAAGACAGAATAGGTTAGCTTTCTAGTGTTCTGTATATACAACATGTTTGTCTATATTAAAACATACTATTTTTTTAAATTAGTTCTGTTATCAAGGTATGGTGATTATTTTGGCTTGCTATTTATTTAATTTTTATTTTAAATAAATTTTATTCATTAGTTTTCCTATGGCTTGGTTTATTTATCAGAGGTTGCCACAGTGGAATGAAGTGCCAACTTATTCAATCATTCATTCATTTTCTTTTTGACTAGGTCCCTTTATTAATCCGAGGTTGCCACAGCGGAATGAACCGCCAACTTATCCAGCACGTTTTACACAGTGGATGCCCTTCCAGCTGCAACCCATCTCTGGGAAAATTCCATACACACTCCCTCATACACTACATACAATTTAGCCTACCCAATTCACCTGTAACATGTCTTTGGACTGTGGGGGAAACCGGAGCACCCGGAGGAAACCCACGCAAACACAGGGAGAACTTGCAAACTCCACACAGAAATACCAACTGACCTAGCCGAGGCTTGAACCAGTGACCTTCTTGCTGATAGGAGACAGCACTACCTACTGCATCGCCCTGAAACGCCACCTATGGCCGCACATTTTTTTTTAGGCAGCGGATGCCCCTCCAGCTGCAACCCAGTACTGGGAAAATATATATTTAATATTTATTAAATCATAAGAATAGGGGCGGCATGGTGGCACAGTAGGCAGCGATGTCGCCTCACAGCAAGAAGGTCACAGGTTTGAGCCCCAGCTGGGTCAGTTGGCATTTCTGTGTGGAGTTTGCATGTTCTCCCATTGTTGGCGTGGGTTTCCTCCAGGTGCTCCGGTTTCCCCCACAGTCCAAACACATGAGCTATAAGGAAATTGGTAAACTATATACTCTGTAGTGTGTGTGTGTGTGTATGTCGTCCAGGTTAGGGGGTTGAGTGTTGGGATAGTGACCCTCCTTGTAGAAATGAGATGTTATGAAACACCCATATGGTACGGCTAAATACCGTCCTGGATATAAAATGGCCCTGGCAATAAGTAAATAAATATAGTCGTCATCCTCATTGTTACGACTTTTGAAGCGTTCCGTTTTTACACTTACAAAGTCCGGCAAAAAGCAAATGCGCCATGGTGCGACACAACTGACTCTTAAAGGGAATGGGAGATAAAACTGATTGGTTTAATGCACGTTATACTCAAAACACAACCAGAACTCATTAAATGAGTAAGCACAGCCCTGTTAGACCATGCGCCAGGGCGCACGGCATATTTAACCCTCCTTAAAGTAGCAAAAGTGGATTCAGACAGACCCTTAATGCTTTTGCACAATGAGCTTTAGACTTTGCACCTAGATTGTTACAATAGAGCCCAATATTATGATGCATTTAAAGTCTTGAAATGACCTGGTGGGAGTTGTGTTCCCATTATTACATTGTCTGGTGTTGATATTTCACAGTGAGGAACTTGCTCCCAGGTGTCTGTCACAGCAAACAAATAACCACTTTAAAATAGCTGCTGTGTTACAAATAAATAAATAAGGTCTCAAAATGCTGGACATTGTGTAATCACAATATTTTACTTAAGAGTCATGAACTCAAGCGTTCAAGCGTACACTGAATTCTGCATTTGGAAGACTACAGTTTAACAAAACAAAAGCTGATAGTTGCTTCTGTTTGCTTGCTTGGTTGCTTGCTGTTTATTATTTGTTCGTTAGACTAGTCTAAGGGTTATCCTTAGTGTCTGTTAATGCATAAGGGACATACTGTAGTTCACCCAATAATGAAAAGTCGGTCATCATTTACTCACCCTTGACTTTTTAGGAATACAAAAGAAGATATTCTGAATGTTGGAAACCATTCACCATTGACATCCATAGTAGAAAAAACAAATGCAATGGAAGCCAATAGTTAGTGTTCGACATTCTTCAAAATATCTTCTTTTGCATTTAACATGTTTGGAACAAGTCAAAAGAGGGCAGAATTTTCATATTTGGGTGAACTATCCCTTTAAATCCAACTAGTTGTTCAAACCAAAACCTGGGTAATATTTTCCACATCCTTATTTAAGTCGGAGTGAAGAGCCAAGCAAAGAACTGCCTTTCCCCTTTCCTGGAGAAAGGAAAAACAAGAGGAAACGGCTAGGATTTATGAGGTGTCTTCAAGCAGCCTACTCACATATTCATGTCTCTTCCATTGTTTTTACGCCAGGATAGCATGCATTTATGAGCACTTAACCCATGACAGACTATCTTCAGGAAACAGATAACAATACAGGTTGACCCGCTGTTCCTCTAAACACACCGCTTTTACGCAGTTCAGTCCAAGGTACACATTCTGTGGACTGCACGGATCGGAACATGCAGAAATAAATGAATGAAGAATGCAAAAGTGTTAACTAGGGCTGGGGGAAAATATTGATACAGCATAGTTTTGCGAGTTATTTTGCATGGCAATACAATGTTGATAAATGGATGCTCATATTGATACGTTGCCGAAATGCTATGATCCTGTTTGGTTGAAAATTTAATTACCATCCACTAGATGGCTTAACTTTCATCATGCAGTGAGTTAGTAAAATAAAGATGGTGCATACTGCACAACATTTATGATGTGTTTTAATTAAAGTGCTGGTCAGCTTGGTCAATCCTACTTATTTGCATTACATCAATAAAGACTGTTGTTATCACAGAATAAAGCCTGATATGTTTATTGGTGGCCCATTCTTAAAGCAAAACACTGTTGTATAAGACTGAAAGGTTTATTCTGCGATAACAACCTCCTGGAATATACTTTATGTACTTTACATTAGACACTAAACGTCTTACTGAGCTGTATTAATTTATTAATTCTTAAATGCAAAACTGACAGAAACTAAAACAGCTGATGGAGTATACACTAACCTGTGCATTAATCAGACACTAGATGGCGCCAAACAGTCAAAAACGCAAAGCTGACAGAAACAGCTGATGGAGTATACACTAACCTGCGCATTATTCAGACACTAGATGGCGCCAAACAGTCAAAAACACAAAGCTGACAGAAACAGCTGATGGAGTATACACTAACCTGCGCATTATTCAGACACTAGATGGCGCCAAACAGTCAAAAGCGCAAAGCTGACAGAAACAGCTGATGGAGTATACACTAACCTGTGCATTATTCAGACACTAGATGGCGCCAAACAGTCAAAAACACAAAGCTGACAGAAACAGCTGATGGAGTATACACTAACTTGCGCATTATTCAGACACTAGATGGAGACAAACAGTCAAAAACACAAAGCTGACAGAAACAGCTGATGGAGTATACACTAACTTGCGCATTATTCAGACACTAGATGGAGACAAACAGTCAAAAACACAAAGCTAACAGAAATGAAAACAGCTGATGGAGTATACACTAACCTGCGCATTATTCAGACACTAGATGGCGCCAAACAGTCAAAAACACAAAGCTGACAGAAACAGCTGATGGAGTATACACTAACCTGCGCATTATTCAGACACTAGATGGCACCAAACAGTCAAAAACGCAAAGCTGACAGAAACAGCTGATGGAGTATACACTAACCTGCACATTATTCAGACGGTTCAATGGATAATTTAATGTTTATTGCACAATGTGGCGACAAAAGACCACACGACGGGATAGTTGATTATCTCAGTTATAGCATGATCATTTGCTAGTGTAGGTCTATACACAAGTTTAACTAGTTTTGCGCTTTACAGCACAATAAATCCGAATTCAGGAGGTGTTTGCGGAGCTGCTTCTCACTGCCTAGAGCTCAGAGTCTGAATACGCTGAAGCAAGTTGTCAAAGATGCGCTGTCCTTATACGTAAACTGTCGATTTGACTTTAACTACATTCTCACTCTTAAAACTTGATTTTGTGGCATAATAAATGAATATTTTTCTAATTTTGCCGACCCTCCGGCTAATCAGAAATAATCCACTTGTTCTTAGTTGAACCAGATGCAGGACGTCAACGTCAGGATGGTCTAGTATTCATAAACAAGTGTGTGAACACCGACTGATGGGATCAGAGACAGGGCAAAAGAAAAGCATGTTTTAGTCGCTCTCTCTCTTTCTCTTGTCTTGTTTTTTCCTGCCTTCACTCAGACGAGAAATGTGCAGGACGCTTGCTGCCTGAGTAAATAAAAGCCAGAGTCTCCTGGGTACTGCTGTGTGCCTGCCAAAGGGGATGCTGGTCCTGAAAACCTACACCCTACAGCTGAGGGTCTGTCTTTGTTGGCCTGCCAAAACCTTCCTCGTCCAGCATCCGGCCACTCTCTGGAGACTAAACTCCATCATACGCTCATATATGTTGGTGCAGGATTTTTATTTATTACATTTTTTTAAAGCATACACTATGGAGCCAGATCAGTCTCAAAAGTAATATGAAGTAAAATTAATACATGCAAAGCACAATTCACATTTACAAAATCCAGTTTGTAGATTTTAAAAACACAATTCATAAACACAACACACAATTTGTGAATTCACAAGTAAAACACTCCAATTTTTTCGACAAATGAAATGGATTTGTGTATTTATTAATTATTTTTGAATTTACAAAATGGATTTGTGCATTTATGAATCGTGTTTTGGATTTACGAATTGGATTTGTGTATTTACGAATCGTGTTTTGGATTTACGAATTGGATTTGTGTATTTACGAATCGTGTTTTGGATTTACGAATTGGATTTGTGTATTGACTAAATATTTTTGAATTTACAAAATGGATTTGTGAATTTCCAAATCGTGTTTTGATTTAACGAATTGGATGTGTATTTACAAATCGTGTTTTGATTTAACGAATTGGATGTGTGTATTTAGGAATCGTATTTTGAATTTACAAATTGGATTTGTGTATTTATGAATCGTGTTTTGAATTAACTAATTGAATTTGTGTAGTTACGAATCATGTTTTGAATTTACGAAATGGATGTGTATTTATGAATCGTGTTTCAGATTTCTAAAATGGATTTGTGTATTTATGAATCGTGTTTTGAAGTTCCGAAATGGATTTGTGTATTTACCAAACTCATTTTTAATTTTCAAATTGAGTTTGTGTATTTACAAATCTTGTTTTTGAGTTACAAAATGGATTTTGTAATTGTGAACGTATGATTTTACAATTTTAAAAATTGGATTTGGAATTGTGTATTTTTGAATCGTGTTTCAGATTTACAAAATGGATTTGTGTATTTACGAAACGTGTTTTGAATTTACAAATTGGGTTTGTGTATTTGCGAATCGTGTTTTGAATTAACGAATTGAATTTGTGTATTTATGAATCGTGTTTTGAAGTTCCGAAATGGATTTGTGTAGTTACGAATTGTGTTTTGAATTTACGAAATGGATTTGTGAATTTATGAATCGTGTTTCAGATTTACAAAATGGATTTGTATATTTATGAAACGTGTTTTGAAGTTCCGACATGGATGTGTATTTACGAAACGTATTTTGAATTAACAAATTGGGTTTGTGTATTTACAAATCTTGTTTTTGAGTTACAAAATGGATTTTGTAATTGTGAACGTATAAATTATATTTTGAAAATGTATTATTTTTGAGACTGATCTGGCTCCATACACACTGTTACTGCATCCCAATTCGCATACTACCGTCCTAAATAGTACTCGAAAACACAATTAGTGTGTCCCAAACAGTCATGCAAGAACAAGCATCAAGTAGAGAGACTTCGGTAAAATTGTTTGAATGACTAATATTTCATATCTAGCCATATGAAAAATATTTAAATCACATTTTCTGTGTTATATTTCATCTGTAACAATGTGAACATACATGTTTGGACATTAACGTCTGAATGCATAATTACCCAAAGACCTGAAGAGATTTCTCTGCATGAAACACTCGTGAATGGCAGATTAACGCACAGCTGAATCTCCAATATGGTAGGAAATTAAACATAAAAGAAATGTGGATGATGTGTGGGGATGATTGGCAGGTCTCGTAACTAAGCAACATAACGATCTGTTAATGAGGAAGAGGTTTGTCCCAAACGCTTACTCCTCTGTTACACACTCAAAAGTATGCACTTTTTTAGGACGTAGTATAAGTATGTGAATTGGGACGCAGCATGTGCAGCTCTCAAAGCAAGCCGTGTGTTCTGCTCTGCACAGCTGGAAACACTCCACATTAATGAGTGCTTGGAAATGCAATATTGCGTTTTAATAGTTCAGTACAGCTGCTTTTGCTGCATCCCAGATATAAAGGTGCTTCTCTGTGATATAACTTGTATAAAGTATTGATATTATCAAGGGTTTGTTTATTTACTACTGCGCGACACGGTGGCTCAGTGGTTAGCACTGTTGTCTCACATCAAGAAGGTCGCTGGTTCGAGTCCTGGCTTGGTCAGTTGGCATTTCTGTGTGGAGTTTGCATGTTCTCCCTGTGTTGGCGTGGGTTTCCTCCGGGTGCTCTGGTTTTCGCCACAGTCCAAACGCATGCCCTATAGAAAAATTGATTAACTAAATTGGCTTTAGTGTATTTTCCGTAGTTCCGTACTATTATTAGCCACATTTTTGCTGTTGTTTTCATTTGGTTACAGAATAAACCACTGTTGTCTAATGACTACTTATTTGCCTAATTGACCTAGCTTGCTTAGTTAAACAAAATTACCCTAGTTAAGCCTTTAATTTGCATTAATAAATAATAAACTGATGCTATAATCATTTGTATGAACATTGCAACTAGTTTGTACAGTTTTCATGAAATGAAATAAAATTTAAAAAAATATTAAATAAAATAGCAAATTTAAAAAAGTTAAATTAAATGACATTAAATTAAAAATACAACAAAAAAGAATAAAAATTTAATTTAATAAAAATATTAAAAATATTGAAAAAATTAAATAAGCAAATAAAATAATTTGCTATAATAATTTGCAATATTTAATGTATTTATGTATTTATTAATTAAATAATAAAAAATAAATAAATAAGTTAAATTAAATAAGAATACAAACATTTAAATATGAAAAAAAATTAAACTAATAGGAAATAAAAAATTTATTAAATAAAATATAAAATTAAAGCAAATAAATAAATAAATAAAACTTTGGTAAATTAAATGACATTAAATAAAAAATACAAAAATTTAAATAAGCAGATAAATAAACAAACAAATAAATATAAATAAAATATTAAGTTAAATTAAAAATACAAAAATTAAAATATAATAAATAAACAAATTAAAGTAAGATTAAATAAAATATAAAAATATAATAAGCAAGTAAATAAATAAAACTTAAGTTAGAATAAATGAAATAAAATTAAAATACAAAAAATAAATAGAAAAATGAAATAAATAAATAAATAAATTAAAAAATAAATACATAAATAAATAAACATGAAAATACATAAATAAATACTAAATAAATAACATTTAAACTAAATATGCCTCATGCCATCTTTACACATGTTTGAGCCACCTCAGAGTTCGGCCATGCCACAGATTATCTCCTTAAATTGTATCCAACCGAAAACCTTCAGATTCAAAACCCTTACTTGTGATACCTAGGAATGTACCAGAGTTTATTTCTCCTGATAGATCATCTCAAGGCCTCCTGCTTATATCTACATCCATCATCATTTCCAACAGGCCTGGACCGAGAGTGTTTAATCTTCAGTTACTGACTCTTCAGCCATGATTGCATCATGCTGACCTAAATTCCCGGACCGCTGAGAACAACATCATCCAGCCAAAAAGCAATAGGAGTTTGATCTTAAATTAACAAACTACTGAAGACACTTGCTATATATTTTATACCATATTTATGACATACATTTGATTGCAAGGTTGAAGCGATGAAGGATTTGTGGAGTCTCTGTAAGGGTTGCAGCTATTTAGAGCAACTAACTAACTAAATAACTAATTATTATTAATATTATTGTTGTGAGTACTAATAGTAGTAGCAATGGTGGTGGTAGTAGTAGTAGTAATAATAGCAGTAGTTGTAGTAGTAGTAAAAGTAGTCATAGTAATAGTATTAGCAGTAGTAATAGTATAAGTAGTAGTAGTGTAGTAGTAATAGTATTAGAAGTAATAATTGTTGTAGTAGCAGTAACAGTAGCAATCGAATTAGCATTAGTAAAAGTAGAAGTGATAGTAGAAGTACTAATATTTGTAGTATTAGCAATAGTAGTAGTATTAATGATAGTAGTAGTATTAGTTTTGATAAAGTACTAATAGTAGTAGTAATGATAGTAGTAGTAGAAATGGTAATATTGGTATTAGTAGTAACAGTAGTAGTAATAGTAATTGTAGTTGTAATAGTAGTAATAGGAGAAGAACCAATAGTAGTAGTAATACTGGTGTTAGTAGTAACATTAGTAGTAGTAGTAGTAGTAGTAGTAGTAGTGGTAATAGTAATAAGATAAGTACAAATAGTAGTAGTAATAGTAGTGATAGTAAAAGCACAAATAGTAGTAATAATAGTAATATTGATAGTAGTAACAGTAGTGTTAATAGTAATAGTAGTAGTATTAGTAGTAATAGGAGAAGTTCCAATAGTAGTAGTAATAGTAGTAGTAGCAATGGTAGTAGTGGTAGTAGTAGTAGTGGTAATGATAGGAGAAGCACCAATAGTAGTAATAGTAATAGTAGTAGAAGTGATAGAAGTAGTAATTGTAGTGTTATCAGTAACAGTAGTAATATAATTAGAATTAATATTAGTAATAGTAGAAGTGATAGTAAAAGTAATATTATTTGTAGTATTAGCAATAGTAGTAGTATTAATGATAATAGTAGTATTATTAGTAGTGATAGAAGTGCTAATAGTAGTAGTAATGATAGTAGTAGTAGTAGTAGTAGAAATAGTAATATTGGTATTAGTAGTAACAGTAGTAGTAGTAGTAGTGGTGGTAGTAGTAGTAATAAGATAAGTACTAATAGTAGTAGTAATAGTAGTGATAGTAGAAGAAGTACCAATAGTAGTAGTAATAGTAATATTGGTATCAGTAGTAGCAGTAGTAATAGTAATAGACAAAGTAGTAGTAGTAGTAGCAATAGGAGAAGTACCAATAGTAGTAGTAGTAGTAGTAGTAGTAGTAGTAGTGATGCTAGAAGTAGTAATAGTAGTAGTTGTAGTAATTGAAGTACCAATGGTAGTAGTAGTAGTAGCAGTAGTACTTCTATCACTACTACTACTACTACTACTACTACTACTACTACTACTACAACTAGTATAGAATAGAAGTACTAATAGTAGTAATAATAATAATAGTAGTAGTAATAGTAGTGATAGTAGTGGAAATAGTAATATTCATATTAACAGTAACAGTATTAGTAACAGTAATACTAGTAGTAGTAGTAGTAGTACCAATAGTATTAGTAAGACAAAATATATTTAAAGACGAAATGCAGCCATTCGTACCTCTGGCTACATAATTCAGGCTCTCTAGAAATGTATACAAGGATAGATTTTCACAATGAACCTGTGTTTTAAATTTCACACAGACTATTATGGGAATTGAATTTCGTAAATGCGAATTGTGTTGTGAATATATGAATTTTATTTTGTAAATGTATTTTGAGACTAATCTGGCTCCATAGCACTTTAAATCACAGTGCATTCCATGCAAGAGCGTACAGTGAGATCAGACACACACAGCCTCCTGTCCACCGCAGAGGACTTCATCTATCCACATTTACCCACAAACCCTGGACAGTTGGTCAGTGTCCCAGAAATCACACTGTACAGGTGGACGACCAGACAAATGAGCGATCGCGATGTGAAAACTAGGACAGACACTCCAGTTCTGCAGATTTACTGTGTGAGGAAACATTGATCCACACTGCAGAGGCCTGATATCGATCACAACACTTCTGCATTCCTTCAGTTCTGTCATGAAGAATCCGCTCACACCAAGCAAGATAATTATGAAGATAACAACAAGCGTAAACAAAAAGAAAGTGAACCACAAAATAAGGAACCTATTAATTAACAAATATTTTTACAGTGTACATGCATACATTCATACAGGGCTGTGCAAAAGTGTTACACTGGTTGTTCTAGTGAGGGTATATTAACATGAGATTTACATTTCATTCTCTTTAATAAAATACAACCAGATTTATTTCCTTAGGATGGAAGAATGAATGAAAAATACTGGAGATTCTGTCTTGGTTTGATCTGCATTTCTGCAAGAGCTGTTGTCAATACTGCCTCAACTGATGGGATTGTGAATGCTGAAAAGGTCAGAGAGGTTTTAATCCATCATGTAATTCCTAGAAGGCACCTCATCTGTAATAGTTTTATTTTTCAGCAAGATAATGATACCAAGCACACTGCTAACGTAATGAAATCATATTTGGAGAGAAAAACGGCTGATAAAACAAAGACAATCATGAAGTGTCCTGCACAGAGTCCACACCCGAATATTATATACAGTATGTATAGGCAATATTATATATGCATAATCAGAGAAAAAGAAAGATACTCAACAAAATAAGTTCAAGCTGATGCTTGGTGCTAAAGTGGTCCATATTAGTAGTATTAGTAGTAGTAGTAATAGTAATAATAGTAACTAATAGTAATAGTAGTAGTAGTAGTAGTAGTAGTAGTAGTAGTAATAATAGTATTGTAATAGTAGTAGTGGTAGTAATAGTATTAGCAGTAGCAGTAGCAGTACTAATAGTAGTAGTAATATTAGTAGTAATAGTAATAGTAGTAATAGTAATGTAGTAGTAATAGTAGTGTAGTAGTAGTGGTAGTAGTAGTAGTAGTAGTAGTAGTAGTAGTATTACCAATAATGTTTAAAGCATAAAAACAGCTGATGACAGAGACAGTCATGAAGTGGCCTGCACAGAGTCCAGACCTGGATACTATATACATAGTATGTATAGGCAATATTATAAGCATAATGAGAGAAAAAGAAAGATACTCAACAAAATAAGTTCAAGCTGCTGCTTGGTGCTAAAGTGGTCCATATTAGTAGTATTAGTAGTAGTAGTTATAGTAATAGTAGTACTAGTAGTAGCAGTAGTATTTGTAATAGTATAAGTAGTATTAGTTATAGTAACAGTACTAATAGTAGTAGTAGTGGTAGTCGTAATAGTAGTAGTAGTAGTAGTGATAGTATTAGCAGTAGCAGTAGTAACAGTAGCAGTACTAATAGTAGAAGTAGTAATATTAGTAGTAATAGTAGTAGTACTAATAATAATGTAGTAGTAATAGTAGTGTAGTAGTAGTGGTAGTAGTAGTAGTAGTAGTAGTAGTAGTAGTATTACCAATAATGTTTAAAGCATAAAAACAGCTGATGACAGAGACAGTCATGAAGTGGCCTGCACAGAGTCCAGACCTGGATACTATATACATAGTATGTATAGGCAATATTATAGGCATAATGAGAGAAAAAGATACCCAACAAAATAAGTTCAAGCTGCTGCTTGGTGCTAAAGTGGTCCATATTAGTAGTATTAGTAGTAGTAGTTATAGTAATAATAGTACTAGTAGTATCAGTAGTATTAGAAATAGAATAAGTAGTATTAGTTATAGTAACAGGACTAATAGTAGTAGTAGTATAATATTAGTAGTAATAGTATTGTAATAGTAGTAGTAATGGTATTAGCAGTAGTAACAGTAGCAGTACTACTAGTAGTAGTCGTAATATTAGTAGTAATAGTAGTAGTACTAATAGTAATGTAGTAGTAATAGTAGCTAAGTAGTAATAGTAGTGTAGTAGAAGTGGTAGTAGTAGTATTACCGATAAGGTTTAAAGTATAAAAACAGCTGATGACAGAGACAGTCATGAAGTGGCCTGCACAGAGTCCAGACCTGGATATTATGAACAGTATGTATAGGCAAAATTATAGACAGTATGGGGAAGAAAAAAAAGATACTCAACAAAAAAAGTTCAGGCTGTTGCTTGGTGCTAACGAAGTCAATATTAGTAGTAGTAGTAGTAGTAGTAGTAGTAGTAGTAGTAGTAGTAGTAGTAGTAATAGTACTAGTAGTAGCAGTAGTATTAGTACTAGTAGTACTAGTAGCAGCAGCAGCAGTAGTAGTTGCTGTACTAGTAGTAGAAATAGTAATAGTAATAGTAGTAGTAGTAGTAATAATAGTAGTAGTAGTAGTAGTAGTCATATTAGTAGTAGTAGTAGTAGTAATAGTATTAGCAGAAGCAGTAATAATATTAGCAATACTAATAGTAGTTGTAGGAATAGTACTCGTAGTATTAGTAGTAATAATAGTAGTAGTAGTATAATAGGAATAATAGTGTAGTAGTGATGGTGGTGGTGGTGGTAATAGTAGTATTACCAATAAGGTATAAATCTTAAAATCAGCTGATGACACAGAGTGGCCTACACATGAAGTGGCCTGAAGACACATGAAGAGTCCAGACCCGAATATTATATACAGTATGTTTAGGCAATATTACAGGCAGCATGAGAGAAAAAGAAAGATAGAACATGCTGAATCTGAGGAAGAACTCCTATAAATGCTGAAAGATACTTGATATTGAATAGCACATCATTTCAGAAAAGACTCGACAAAAAAAAAAAGTTCAAGCTGTTGCTTGGTGCTAAAGTGATCAGGATAAACACAGATCTTTGATGCTAGTCTTTTGATTTCAGAAGTGATTTTGTTCTGAATATTGGGTACATGTTTCCCATATTTTCTGTTTGTATATTAAAGGTAAAGTTCACCCAAAAGTAATGACCCTGCACTTGCCCCATACCTTTTGGATAGCTCCTAAAGCTGGTGTTGGCCTCAGACCCTTCCACAGCCTGTGCATAAATACACAGCTAAAATATAATAAAATGAATCATGAATGAAGTTAGATTAGCTCTGCCATGTCTCTGGTCCTGGACTGATGTCAGCGTGTGGTGTTCAGGGTCAGGTATGAGTGAGCAAACAGGAAGGCGTCTCTGCCCGGGGCCTTGGCTGGGTCTCAGTCCCCTGCGGCCCTCCAGCGGGGGCCAATCTGTCCCCCAGCAGAGCTCCGACCGGCCCGCTGCACTCATCCAGCCACACATTATGGAGCCAGATCAGTCTCAGAAATAATACGTTTAGAAAATGCATGCACATCACAGTTCACATTTACAAAATCCAATTTGTAGATTTAAAACACAATTTATAAATACAACACACAATTTACAAAAAAACGAATTGGATTTGTGTATTTACGAAGCGTGTTTCGAACTTACAAATTGGATTTGTGTATTTAAAAATCGTGTTTTAAATTCACAAAGTGGATTCGTGTATTTACGAATAATGTTTTGAACTTACTAATTGGATTTATGCAATTATGAATCGTGTTTTGAACTTACGAAGTGTATTTGTGTATTTACGAATTGCGTTTTGAATTTACTAATTGGGTTTGTGTATTTTCTTATTGTGATTTGAACTTACGAATTGGATTTGTGTATTGACGAATCGTGTTTTGAACTCACAAAGTGTATTTGTGTATTTACGAATCGCGTTTTGAATTTACGAATTGGGTTTGTGTATTTTCTTATTGTGATTTGAACTTACGAATTGGATTTGTGTATTGACGAATCGTGTTTTGAACTCACAAAGTGTATTTGTGTATTTACGAATCGCGTTTTGAATTTACGAATTGGATTTGTGTATTTTTTTACTGTGATTTGAACTTACGAATTGGATTTGTGCATTTACGAACCGTGTATTGAATTTACGAATTGGATTTGTGCATTTAAGAATCGTGTTTTTGAACCTACAAATTGGAATTGTGTATTTACGAATTGTGTTTTGAACATACGAATTAGATTTGTGTATTGACGAATCATGTTTGGAATTTACGAATTGGATTAGTGTATTTACAGATCGTGCTTTAAATTCAAAAATTGGATTTGTGTATTTACAAATTGTTTTAAATTTTCGAAGTGGATTTGTGTATTTACGAATCGTGTTTCGGACTTATGAATTGGATTTGTGTATTTATGAATAGTGTTTTAAAGTTACGAATATAACTTTATATATGTAAATTGTGTAGTTGATGTATGAATTTTAATTTGTAAATGTATTATTGTTGAGACTGATCTGGCTCCATAATCCACCACAGTCTGTGGCACTCTGTGCTGCACTACCACCAGCAGCCAAAAAAACAGGAGAGAAAAAAAAAAGCAGATGGAGGAGCCAAACAAACTCCAACTGCTCAGAGCGGTTCATATGCCTGTTTCACACCAAACACATTTCCCAGCATGTCATGCTTCCACAACTTCAAAAAGGCAAAGAGTGTAAGGCTGCATTTATTGGTACCAGTGGCTTTAAATAGGGCCCCAAGGGGGACTCGTGTCCATAAGTTTTAGATGGCTAATATTTGGCTGGAATGGACTGTCGATACTACTGTATATATATTGTATTTATACACTCATTGGGTACTTTATTAGGTACACCTTACAAGTACCAAGTCGGACCCGATTTTGCCTTCAGAACCGCCTTAATCCTTCGTGGCAGAGATTCAACAAGATACTGAAAATATTCCTCAGAGATTTTGCTCCATATTGTCATGATAGCATCACACAGTTGCTGCAGATTTGTCGGCTGCACATCCATGATGCCAATCTCCTGTTCCACCACATCAAAAAGCTGCTCTATTGGATTGAGCTCTGGTGACTGGGGAGGCAATTTGAGTACAGTGAACTCATCGTCATGTTCCAGAAACCAGTCTGAGATGATTGAGCTTTATGACATAGTGTGTTATCCTGCTGGAAGTAGCCAGAAGATGGAGACACTGTGCTCATAAAGGGATGGACATGGTCAGCAGCAATACTCAGGTAGGCTGTGGCGTTGATGCTCAGTTGGTTCTAATGGACCCAAAGTGTGCCAAGAAAATCTCCCCCACACCATTACACCACCGCCTGTGTGAATTGTAGCCTCAGTTTCCTGTTCTTAGCTGACAGGAGCGGCACCCGGTGTGCTCTTCTGCTGCTGTAGCCCATCCGCCTCAAGGTTGGACGTGTTGTGTGTTCAGAGATGCTCTTCTGCAGAGCTCGGTTGTATCGAGTGCTTATTTGAGTTACTGTTGCCTTTCTATCAGCTGGAACCAGTCTGGCCATTCTCCTCTGGCCTCCGGCACCAACAAGGCATTTGTGCCCACAGAACTGCCGCTCACTGGATATTTCCTCTTTGTCGGAGCATTCTCTGTAAACCATAGAGATGGTTGTGCGTGAAAATCCCATCAGATCAGCAGTTTCTGAAATACTCAGAGCAGCTCGTCTGGCAGCAACAACCATGCCACGTTCTTCCCCATTCTAATGCTCGCTTTGGACTGCAGCAGATCGCCTTGACCATGTCTACGTGCCTAAATGCATTGAGTTGCTGACATGTGATTGGCTGATTAGAAATTTGCAGTTGGACAGGTGTACCTAATAAAGTGGCCGGTAAGTGTATATATGTACATTGCATCTTTTGGACAGTTTTTTGCAGTTTTATTTCCAGAAATGCGTTTTTGCGATTCATCATGCTGAACTTCAGTGTTTTCAATAGCGTCTGATGATTTTTAGGATTTGCTTTTTATTCATCAGACTTGATTTTCAGACTCGCTCCAGGTAAATGTGCACTTCGGTGAGTAATGTCAGATTTGATTAAGTGTTAAAGAATAATTAACACTCCGTCGACTCATGATGAGTAATTACATGAACAGTGTTGCATGTAAAATAAAGTAAATGGTAAGTGCTATAATGCACAGAGCTGCATGAACGGAAAGATTAATATTAAGAAGAGGCAGACGACATCATGGGCAATCTGGGGGAGATTTTCATTTCTTTTATTCCTTTTCTTCAGTTTTTTTCCTCAAGAACAGTTATAATTTAGCACAGCAGTGCACCCGTTGACCCTGGATCTTATTAAAGAGATTAATACTCAACGGTGTTTCTCGTGTCGCAGGTGAGACGTACAAAAGAAAAGAGAGAGGAAAGAGGAGAGGAGGAAGAAAACACGTGTCAGTGAAGAACATGTTTTTCATGCTCCGCTGTCTGAAATGTCAAGATGTGTTCGCCATCAGTGTGAAGATGCACTGACACACCGCCAAGCCTGAATACACACACACATGCTTGTATACATGGTTTACAGGGACTCTCCATAAGTGTAATGTATTTTACACAGTAAAAAGCGCTTATTATAAGTTCCTACCCCCAAACCAACCCTCACAGAAAACTGTGGCAAAGTCAAAAAACAAAGTATGATTTTTAAGTGTTTTAAATAGCATATTAAACCAGCGTCTATAGGATATATGTGTCACAATCGCCAGCAATCCAACCTGTGCAGATCGCTGGAGAACTACAAATCTGCAAGCAAAAGAACTACATATTCCATCAAGCACCACTTACACACCTGCCCTAGATCTAGGTCAGGTGTGTGAGTGGTGCATGACTGAATATGTAGTTCTTTTGCTGGCAGATTTGCTGCCATCTACTCTGCAGATCTCTCCATACTGAATGTAACCCCAAACCATCATGTCTCCTTCACCAAACTTGACTGATTTCTATCAGAATCTTGATCCATGCTGGTTCCAGTAGGTCTTCTGCAGTATTGGTGATGATTGGGATGAAGATCAACAGATGATTCATCAGAAAAACCCACCTTCTGACAAAATGATCTGCTAGAAGTCAAGTTATTATTTGTTGCTCTTACAACTGGGATCGACGACAAGACTTTTGTTATGTAAATGTAATTTGGAAGTCTTATGATGCAAGGTATATTTTTGCTAAGGGCCAAAAACGTATTTATTTCAAATGTCATTCGGGTTTCCATATTTTTCCTCATGTGAATAAATTAAAACATCCTAATGAAGTAGTGTCTACCAGTACCACACACACACACACACATTTCACTAGTATGAATTTTGGGGAATTTCCAAAGACGTCCTGTTGTTTTGATAGCAGACTAACGTTATCCGTCCTCTATCTCTACCTCCATCCTTACACAAACCTCTCTGCATTCTTAGCTTTTCATTAAGACATTATTTAGTGTGTTTATTAAGCCGTTTTCCTCATCGGGACCGCTGGCTGCTCCCCATAACGTCGCAGAGTTCTGCTTTTATTACCCTTGAGGGGTTATTCAGAGTGGGGAAAACCTGAGCCACACACTGATGTTCTGCTTTGGACATTTTAACTGCAGCTTTTCCCTCCGTCTCTCCTACCGCACAAACTCTAATCCACTCCAGATGAACAAACATCACAGTCATATTCGCCTCCGCCTCCCTTACTAAAGGAGAGATCCACAAGTGCAGACAGAAGAATAGCAAAGGAGGAAGAAAATCATTGTGTATATTAGTCTTGCCTATGCATTTAATGACCAGCTTCGCTTTGATTATTCTGCTTGTTTAAACTACTTATTTAAATGAGTTAAATCAACACAATTATTGAGTTTTTTGGTGGATAATTGAATTGTTTTATGTTCAATCCACTTAAATTTGTAACAAGTACGTTAACTTAATCAATCTGTGTTGAAACCCTGCATTTTTTTTACAGTGTTCATAATATACAAACCCAGGCTCATTATTGATATGTACCCCTGTATACATTTCTGGAGAGCGCAAAGTATGTCCCAGGAGCTACGTTTTTATTTTGCTGCAGTTTTTGTTTTTGCGAATCCACTAGAGGGCGCTGTGTATGATTTGTCAGACCTCAAATTTCTCTCCTGAGTGCCATTCGTACCTGCTGTTCTCACATAAATCCACAAGAGGCAGCTATCGACTGACTGTTAGACTGACCGATCAACCTATCCCTCATCCTCCTCCTTCAATAAACCCAACCGATAGTGTTTTCAAAAGCAATCCAAAAAAAGAAAAGCCTTCGCAGCTGCCTGATTTTTACCGCGTTTTCAGATTTTAACACATTCTCAGCCTGTTATTTACTTGTTTATTTTATGTTTTGCCTTTTGTTTTTGTTTTACCTGCTTTCTAAAAGCATTCTTCATCGAATTTGAACCCATGGTAAACTCCTCTCTGTGTCTCAAGTACACTGCTTGCATGGAGAGCTACTGGTCAAACTGGTAACAGCGGAAAAGCCGTTCACATGGAGGTAAATGGTCAGCTGGTAGCATGACAAGAAATAGAAGCCATCGGCGCAGTCATACCACGTTAGTTTTAAAGACTAAATGTAGCCATTCGTACCTCTGGCTACATAATACACACTCTCCAGAAATGTACACAGGGGTACACATCCACAATGAGTCTGTTTTGCAACATACAGTTAGTTATCTGCATTCTACCAAAACCAGTTCTGTGTTTGTGTGTCTGTTTTTCATAAACAGTACAAAAACATTACTTTAATAAAATATAAAACACTTATAATGTTTACACAATTATAGTTATGCATTTATAACTAATGATAACAAATATGAAAACATTAATAAATGAAGTTTTACTCATTAATTTTGATCAATCGCGGCTGGCCTCTCATCTGTAATCAGCAAGTACTGTAAAATGGATGTAGAACTGTAGTACTGTAGAACGATTTCGCCACTACTATCTTATCCTTGTTTTGGCAAGGCAAGTTTATTTATATAGTACATTTTATACACAATGGAAATTCAAAGTGCTTTACATAAACACGAATATAAAAAACAAGAGTATAAAATTTCAAAAAATTAATAACAGATTAAAATGTGTTAAAACGGGTTATAAAAGAATGAAAAAGGGAAGAAAGATATAATAGTGTGATCTGTCGGACAAACCACAGTACTCATTCAGTAAAGGCCCATCTAAACAGACGTGTTTTCAGTCTTGATTTGAATGTTTTGGAAGAATCCCCCCTTCCACCCTATCGCCTCCTTTTCCTGCCTTCACCAGGGGAAGCTCTCGAGACCTAGGGCCAACTTCAACCCAGGCTCATTGTGAAAACGTAGTCCTGCGGACGTTTCTGGAGACCGCGGAATACGTCCCGGCGGGTACGTACGGCTGCAGTTTTTGTTTTCGCGAATCCGCGAGAGGCCGCTGTTGCGCGCCCGCGCTGTTCTCGCGTGAACCCGCCGGAGGCCACTGTCCGACTGACCGGATGATTGACTGCGCGACCGGCCAATCGGCCGACCCGCCCTCCTCCTTCCCTGAACCCAACCAATTTTACCGATCGACCCGCCCGCCCGCCTGCTTCCCTAAACCTGAGCAACAGTTCACAAAAGCCGTCCAAAAAAATAAAAGCCCTGATTTTTTTTATTCCACCGCGTTTTCGGATTTCACCGTGTTCTCACCCTGTTACGAAACTCGTTCACTTAATTTTTGGGATTCTGTTTTTGGTCTTACCTGATTGCTGGAACTGCTCTTTCCTGGACTCGAAACCAGTCGCCGCGGTCGACTCCTCTCTGCATCTCGAGCCTGCCGACGTTACACGCTGAGCTGAGTGGACAAACGGGTTGCAGCGGGGAAGCCCTCCACAAGGAGGTAAGACAAGCGCGAAAGGGAACAGCATCACACCGCCCCGCAGCGTTCGCTTGAAAAAAAATAAACGCGGCCGTACGTACCTCCCGGGACGTATTCCGCTGTCTCCAGAAACGTCCGCGGGACTACGTTTTTAGAATGAGCTTGGGTTGGCTAACTTATATGCTTATTGACCAGGCGGGAGCCCTGGGCTCAAATATCTCAGGCCTCAGGGTTCTCACCCAGGACAGAATGCTAACCCTGCTAATAGCATCAAGCAAAATCTAAAGTGTTAACATAAATAATAAAAAAAATATATATATATAACAAAAAATAACAAATATCCTTTAATAAAATGCAAAATGTAAACGTTGTACTTTCAACACTCTCACAATGCTGTTTTTCATGTTTCTGTCTGCATCCCGATCTATAATAGCATGTAATTTTGCAATCATATAAATTGTGAATAAGTATTACGATAAACAATGTATTTTGTGATGCCACGATATAAATATTAGAGAATAATATGACAAGATAGACTTTTTATTTTGTCCATAAGACATACAGTTGAAATCAAAACAAATGAATCAGCCCTCCTGCGAAATTTTGATCATGTTTGTAATATTAATGAAGCAAAGAAATTTTAACAGTATTTCCCATAATATTTTTTCTTCCGGAGAAAGTCTTATTTGTTTTATTCCGAATAAAAGCTGTTTTTATGTGTAACTATATATAAAGTCAATATTATTAGCCCCATTGAGCAATATTTAACAAGCCACGGTTTTACAATGACTTGCCTAATTACCCTAACTTTACCTTAATTAACCTAGTGAAGCCTTTAAACGTCACTATAAGCTGAATACTAGTGTCTTGAAGAATATCTGGTCTAATATTATGTGCTGTCATCATGACGACGAAAAAATTAATCAATTATTAAAACTATTATGTAAAAAAATGCGTTGAAAAAAATCTCATTATTAATAACAGGAGCTGATAATCCTAATAATAATAATAATAATGCAAGGCTAATAATATTGACTTCAGATTATATACAGTAGTAATAATACACAACAGATG
>NC_141022.1:2447500-2520000 GCF_052040795.2 Danio rerio
AAATGTGCAGGAAACTTCTGCTTTCTTAATTTGTTGCCTTCTATTTGCAAGCAGTTCATTTGGCTTTAATGATTCGTTTGTGAATTGAAGTGAGCAATTGAACGAGATAGCCAGTAAATTAAATAACTCACTGACGGAGAGGAAACAAATTAATAACTTAACATACACTTAATAGACTTCATTAAACATGCATATATGGACATCACCTATATGCTATATAAGTGCAGGTTAACTATGCTTATACACTAACCGGCCACTTTATTAGGTACACCTTACTAGTACCGGGTTGCCTTCAGAGCTGTCTTGATCCTTCATGGCATGGATTTAACAAGCTACTGGAAATATTCCTCCGAGATTTTTCTCCATATTGACATGATAGCATCACACAGTTGCTGCAGATTTACATATGATGCTAATCTCCTGTTCCACTACATCCCAAAGGTGCTCTATTGGATTGAGATCTGGTGACTGTGGAGATGGCACCAACCACCATGCCTCGTTCAGTCACTTAAATGCCCTTTCTACCCCATTCTGGTGCTCAATTTGAACTGCAGCAGATCGCCTTGATTATGTCCACATGCCTAAATGCATAGAGTTGCTGCCATGTGATTGGCTGATTAGAAGTTTGCGTCAACAAGCAGTTGGACAGGTGTACCTAATAAAGTGGCCGATGAGTGTATATAATAGCTTTACCTGTTAATATCTATTAGTTACTAGTTATTTAATTTAAGTTATTGGTAACTGATAAAGTTGTGGTGACTTATAACTTTAAATTTTCTGATTTTGGTTGTAATATAGTAATGTGCACCTTTTGAAACAATAATTGTGAAAAGCACTATACAAATCAACTTGAATTGAATTGAGCCGATTTTCTTAGCTCCTCTCTTTTTAACCAATGCTAGGTGTAGAGACAAATTAAATAAGTAAAAATTAGTGTAAAGATGAACGTTCTGTCATGATTTACTCATTTACCTTCAAGTGTACTAAGCCTACTTGCCTTTCTAACTTCTGTCGAACACAAAGGATGATTATTTGAAGAATGTTAAAAACTGGTGCCAAGCCCTGCACTTGCAAAACCAGTTAGAATCTGAAATAAAAGTAATAATTTTCCATCCGTCTAATGTAACTA
Organism: Danio rerio; assembly: GCF_052040795.2. Classification (NCBI taxonomy): domain Eukaryota; kingdom Metazoa; phylum Chordata; class Actinopteri; order Cypriniformes; family Danionidae; genus Danio; species Danio rerio. The sequence continues at coordinate 2,448,630 of NC_141022.1, forward strand.
GAGAAGAGTCAAGCTTAAAATAAGAAAATTATTGAAACGTTTTGATAATTTTTTAATGAGATGCTAATGGTCTAATCCGATTTAATGATCTAAGCTAAGCTAAGCTAAAAGTGCTCCCACCAGACCCAGAGATAATCTCAATGGATTAAAAAAGGGTGAATTTCAAGCCTGTTTTATAAATAGTTTTGTTTTGTTTCTTTTATAAGTGGGGTTTTCCTTTAACAAAGTTTGTATGGAGTCTGATCAGTCTCATAAATAATACTGTAATGAAGATTACAGCTCCGGAGAACGGAGACTGCCATCTTTACCAAACTGAGAACAAAAGTAAAACAATATGTCCGGGCCTGGTCCTCTCTCGGCCTCCTCTGCCATCGTTCCTCTTCTTATAGTCCAGAGCACCTTCCGTGGGATTCGAGGCCGGTGTGCGCCACAGGTGTCTCCACTTTCGCGGCGGCCTCATTCCGTTCCCACGGCTCTCGGCCCCGTCCCCTCGCCAATATATAATCCATACATCCACAACACAATTCACATTTACAAAGTGCAAATCACAAATTCAAAGCGAAATTATTTGGCGAAAATATTTAGGATTTTTACTTGTGAATTCACGAATTGTGTATTAAATGGTGTATTTATGTTTTGAATATACAATTTGAATTTTGTAAATGTGAATTGTGATGTGTGTGTAATAACTTTATTTTGTGAATGTATTATTTTTGAGACTGATCTGGCTCCGTTAGCTTGTTTTAACATGCATTTTAAGAATATGAATAATAGTGGACGCTCCCCAAATCACTTTCAAATCAATATGTCACAGATCAATAGGTATAGTGTGGATAAAGTAGTCCACAGCAGGCTATCAAATGCATTAAAGGAGACCTATTAAGTCCCTTTATTTTACAAGATGTAAAATAGGTCTCTGATGAGTGTGTGTGTGAAGTTTCAGCTCAAAATAGCACGCAAATAATGTTTTCTAACTCTCTTAAACGGCCCCTTTTAGACTTGTGGTGTTTTGGTGACTGTCGCTTTAAATTCAAATGAGATTTTCAAAAGAGGGCGGAGCTACAGATGCCTGTGTGCCAGCATAGAGGCAGAATTAAACAACAGGACTAATATCCTATGCTAATAAGAGAGAGATAATCACTAGTGGGCGGGGCTTTCCTCCTCTTGTGACATCATACAAAGGGAGAATGTCAATCAAAGTGTTTGTGCAGACTGTTTCTATCAAGTCTGATTATAAACAATATAATTAATCAATTTTTATCATTAGAAGCGCAATATATTCACACTCTGCTGTGTCTAAACTTCATATAAAAGTGATTCCTGCATAATAGCTCCTCTTTAATAATCAAAATCCTGTGATTTTTCAGCTCCTGGGTGTTCGGTGCTTTTGCGCTGCTCTGTCTGCTTTGTCTGACGTGGTCTTTCGGCTTGCTGTTCCTGAACGACTCCTCGGTGATCATGGCGTATCTCTTCAGCATCTTCAACACGCTACAAGGGATGTTCATCTTCGTTTTCCACTGCCTCCTGCAGAAGAAGGTAAACCACAGCGCTTTCTTCATGCTGCTGAATGTGTTTATTGACATGTATACTGCATTTAATTAAACTTTGGACACACAGTACTGAGCAGAAAGGGTCAAGGTTGTTTTTTTAAAAGCTTTGCTGATGGAAATATATCAATAAAAGAGCATATAGATAACCTTTGAGACCCTTTCAGGACATTCACAATGCAAAAAAGCTCAATGAATTGTGGGTAAATGTGAACGTTTCACACTGAGAGCCAATCGAACGTCCGTCGGGTTAATGGAAACCAAAAGTCACACGAGCCAGACTTTTAAAGCGTGTTTATTTGGTTGAGTTTTAGATGTGAATGAAGACGCTTGTGAGTTAAATGAGATTAAACCCATAAACTGTGTTTGTATTATACGGCGTGTATCGCGCTTCCCTCTGGGTTTTTAATTCATTTCAAGGAATATTAAATCCTGTTTTGCGCTAATGAGAAAAGCGGCAACATCTGTCTGCTGTCTGCATTTATGCAGCACATATGCTGTGTTTCACTATAAGTTCAATCCAGTTCTTTAAAGGGCCATGAAACCCCCTGGTTTCAGCAGGGTGTTTTCACACCTCTACTTTGGAAAAAGTCAGAAAAGTGGGCGTGTCTCTGTTTAGGGGGGAGTGTCGGAGGAAGAAAAGTGGGATGGTGTGGGAGTGTCTATTTGGGCACGCGCGAGTTTCAGAGTCAAAATACACACACACACACACACATACAGGAGAAAGTGATGGTGTTTAACCTACATGGACATCTGTAGTCGAATTATTTGCCAAATTATTTAATGGTGGACTTTAACTGCAGTTTGGTTCTTTCATTCAGGGAATTCATTCATGCCCCTCGCGACAAACGAGATATTTGATTCGAGGATCTGCTCTAAGCGTGTATTTTTCATGCAATGTTTGATACCGCACGGCGAATGAGAGAAAAAAAAACTCAGCATTTCCTGGAAACTTTGATGCACACGACAGGTAGCGTCAGAAAGCCGCGTGTGTTATTCCGGTCACAAAATGCGGTGAAAATCCTACACGAGGTTAAAGTTTGGTTGTGGTGCTAACATGTTTACACTCGGTGCAATAGTTTGTTAGATACGAACAAACTGAATAAACAAAGAGCACTGCTCACTCACTTACCAAATCTGTAGAGACAGGACAATCACCAGCAACTAGAGCCGCGTCTTTATTAAGAGGAGACTACAAGCGAATCCGGATCTCAGCGTTTGCAGATGAGAACAGCTCTCAGGTAAACAATAATCCTCCTTAGACACGTAAGTTATTGTTGTGGAGCATCGTGTACACTGTTAATCCACACGTGACTCCAGCTGAGCTCTCACAGAGAGAAAATGAAAACAAAACTTCACTGCAGCAAACTATAAAAGCAACACTTCACGCTTGTTTTGCCAACACAACGTGGCGTCTCTGTCGTCTAAACACTGTGACAGTAATGAATATTAATGTTGCACAATAGAGTGCCCTGATTGGTTTAAACCAAGATTTACTCATGCATTAATGCAGCACACTGTAAGACGTAATAAGACTCACTCTGGCACAGACGTCCAGTCTGCACGCTGGAATACTCGCTATTATCTCATGACCGTGACGCAGCTTCAAAAATTAGTTTCAAACCGGAAGTACGAATTACCTTGAAATAACGCAAAAACAACCAAAATACACTTTTTAGTGAAATATAGGTGTCCTAATAGTGTTTTTAGCAGTGTGGGACACATATACCACTGTCAACAGCTCAAACACATGTGTTTTGGTGTTTCGTGACCCTTTAACAAAGCCTTGTTTTATTATTACACACTCGCCGGCCACTTTATTAGGTACACCTTACAAGTAACCGGTTGCCTTCAGAACCGCCTTAATCCTTCGTGGCGTAGATTCAACAAGGTAAACAGGGGTAAACAAAGAAAACACGCAGATTCAGCTTGGCTTCGCTTTCACCGTAATTCAGGAAACATTTCATGTCATGTCCAGAAACAATCTCTATCTCCAGAGGCAAGATACTGTGGGTGCTTGAGGCTCATTTGTACTATTCTTAGTCTCGTGGAAATCCAAGCACAGCGTTTCAAACATTTTCACAATATAAAACTACATAGATAACACAATTTAGAAAGATATATATATAGTTAATATGTGTCTGGTTTGACTGTGTGTCATTTATACTTTCCTGTGTGGTAAATATCTGCTTTTGTGTGTGTTTGCAGGTGCGTAAAGAGTACAGCAAGTGTTTCCGTCAGTCTCAGTGCTGCAGAACTCATCCATCTGAAGGACCTCACAGCGTCAACAAATCCTCCGCCTCCAGATCCACCGCTCGATATTCATCTGCCACGCAGGTACATCTGCAACCCTATACATCTGACTAGTCCAGACAAACAAATAAACAAATCAGCTACTATAACCTAGGCATTTCTGTGTGGAGTTGGCATGTTCTCCTCGTGTTGGCGTGGGTTTCCTCCGGGGTGTTCCCACATTAGTCCAAACACATGCGCTGTAGGGGAATTGATGATCTTAATTGGCTGTAGTGTGCTTGTGTGTGTGTGAATGAGTGTGTATAGGTGTTTCCCAGTGCTGGGTTGCGGCTGGGAGGGCATCCGCTGCGTGAAACATATGCTGGAATAGTTGGCGGTTCACTCCGCTGTGGCGATCCCTGATAAATAAGAGAGCTGGAGCTTGTCCTGCATTGAAATCCTCTCATCTGAACCCTAAATGTTTCCGGAAGCGTCTGTACTGGGAGAGTTTTGCACAAGAGTGTTGTTTTGGCTGCTCTTGAGTTGTGATTGTAATTATTGTGCAGAATCTTAAGCAGCAGCAGATAATTAAAGTTGTTTACCAGACATTTAGCATGAGTCTTTATTCCACACGCGCCGCTAATAGAGCCTCCAACACCGACACTACAAAGCTGCTTCATGAACATGATCAGTGTTAATCAGTGTGTGTGTGTGTGTGTGTGTGTCTGTGTCTGTGTCTGTGTGTGTGTATGTGTGTGTACGCGTGTGTGTGTGTGCGTGTGTGTATGCGAATGTGTGTGTGTGTGTGTGTGTGTGTGTGTGTGTGTGTGTGTGTGTGTGTGTGCGCGCGTATGCATTTTTGTGTATGGGTGTGTCTGTGTTTGTGTGTATTTCTGTGTGTGTTCTTGTGTTTGTGTCTTTGTCTGTGCATGTGTGTGTGTCTGCGTGTGTGTGTGTGTGTCTATGGCTGTGTGTTTGTTTCTATTTCTGTGTGTGCTTGTGTTTGTGTCTTTGTCTGTGCATGTGTGTGTGCATGCATGTGTGTTTGTGTGTGTGTGTGTGTGTGTGTGTGGGTCTATGGCTGTGTGTTTGTGTGTATTTCTGTGTGCATCGGTGTGTGCGCTGGTGTTTGTGTCTTTGTGTGCTTGTGCATGTGTGTGTGCATGCATGTGTGTTTGTGTGTGTCTGCGTGTGTGTGTCTATGGCTGTGTGTTTGTGTGTATTTCTGTGTGCATCTGTGTGTGCGCACTTGTGTTTGTGTCTTGATCTGTTTGTGCATGTGTGTGTGCATGCATGTGTGTTTGTGTGTGTGTCTGCGTGTGTGTGTCTATGGCTGTGTGTTTGTGTGTATTTCTGTGTGTGCTTGTGTTTGTGTCTGTTCACGTGTGTGTGCATGCATGTGTGTTTGTGTGTGTGTGTCGGGATGTGTCTCTTTTTTGTGTATTTGTATGTGTGTTTGTGCATGTGTGTGTCTATGGCTGTGTGTTAATGTGTATTTCTGTGTGCATCTGTGTGTGTGCTTTTGTTTGTGTCTTTGTCTGTGCATGTGTTTGTGTGCATAAATGTGTGTTTGTGTCCATCTTTGTGTATTTGTATGTGTGTGTGTGTTTGTGTCTGCGTGTGTGTTTGTATTTGTTTGTGTATATGTGTGTCTGTGTGTATGTGTGCGCATTTGTGTTTGTGCATGTCTATGTCTCTGTGTGTGTGTTTGTGCAATTGTCTGTCTGTCTGTGTGTGTGTGTGTGTGTGTGTGTGTGTGTGTGTGTGTGTGTGTGTGTGTTTGCGGGCGTGCATGCATGCATTTGTGTGCGTGTATGTGTGTGCATGTGTATATATATGTGTGTATCTGTGTGTGACTTTGTCTTTGTGTGTGTGTGTGTTTATTTCTGTGCGTCTGTATGTGTGTATCTGTATCTGTGCATGTGTGTGTTTGTTTGTATTTGTATGTGTGTGTGCGGTTTGCGCATGTGTGTGTGTGTGTGTGTGTGTGTGTGTGTATTTGTATGTGTGTGTGTGTGTGTGTGTCTACAGAGCCGCATTAGAAGGATGTGGAACGACACTGTGAGGAAACAGTCCGAGTCTTCCTTCATCTCTGGCGACATCAACAGCACTTCCACTCTCAACCAAGGTGACGCATCAAAACTGACACACACACACACACACACACACACAAACACACACACACACACACACACACACACACACTTATAGATATTTTTATGGGCTTTACTCTGCTTTATTACTGACTATGGCACTGATACAGTTTTATGAGATGCTAATGGTCTAATCCGATTCAATGATCTATGCTAAGCTAAGCTAAATGTGCTACAGTCAGACCTGGAGGTCGGCTGAATGGAATTAAACATGGTAAAACTATTATCAGTCAGTCTGTAGCCCTGTTTCCTGTTTTCCTCTTTCTTTATTTCTATAGCAGCTTAACATAGAGGTTTTAGTCAAGTTTAGTGTTTTCCTGAAGCTCAGTCTTTTGCTCTTCTTCTCCTCCTCTTTTTATGTGCTTCACAGGAATGACGGGCAACTATCTGCTAACTAACCCTCTCCTCAGGCCTCACGACACTAACAACCGCTATAACAACCTTCTGGCTGAAACCATCGTGTGCAGCACTCCTTCTCCTCCTGCTTTCCACTCTCCAGGTGCTCCACGGCCCAATCCCAATACTATCTGATATTCTTACGCATGAATTCGCTTTTCCCTTTAACAGAGTTAGTATGGAGCTAGATCAGTCTAAAAAAAAAATACATTTACAAAATATAATTCATACATCCACATTTATAAAATCCAATTTGTAAGTGCAAAACACGATTAATAAATACACAAATTCAATTCGTAAATTTGAAATATGATTCTTAAATACACAAACAAATTCGTCAATCCCAAATATGATTCGAAAATACATAAATCCAATTCGTAAGTTCGAAACAATTCTTAAATAAACAAATCCCAATTCGTAAATTCAAAACAAAATTAGAAAATACACACATCTAATTCGTCAATTCGAAATGTGATTCATAAATACACAAATCCATTTTGTAAGTTCAAAACATTATTTGTAAATACACAAATCGAATTCAAAAATTCAAAATATGATTCAAAAAGACACAAATCTAATACGTAAGTTCAAAACACAATTTATAAATACACAAATCCAATTTGCAAATTCAAAACACGATTCGAAAACTCCAATTAAATTCGTAAGCTCAAAACACAATTCGAAAATACACAAATCCAATTCGTAAATTCAAAATACGATTTGAAAATACACAAATCCCAATTCGTCAACTCAAAATACGATTTGAAAATACACAAATCCAATTCGTTAATTCAAAACATGATTTGTAAATACACAAATCCCAATTCGTCAACTCAAAATATGATTCGAAAATACACAAATCCAATTCTTAAATTCAAAATGTGATTCGAAAATACACAAATCCCAATTCATCAACTGAAAAAACGATTCGAAAATACACAAATCCAAATCTTAATTTCAAAACACGATTCGAAAATACACAAATCCAATTCGTAAATTCAAAATACAATTCAAAAATACACAAATCCAATTCGTAAATTCAAAACACGATTGGAAAATACACAAATCCAATTCATCAATTCAAAACACGATTCGAAAATACATAAATCCATTTAGTAAGTTCGAAAAACGATAAAAAAAAATACACAAATCTAATTAATTTAGTGAAAATAAAATTTATTTATTGGATTGTATATTTATGATTTTTTACTAAATACTTATGATTTTTTACGAATTGGATTTGGTAAATGTGAATTGCGTTGTGGATGTATGAATTTTATTTTATATGTATTATTTTTAGACTGATCTTGCTGCATACAAGTACACCTCGAATAAACCCTGGAAACAGCAGTCTATGGGAAATCCGTTTAGCGGATATGATGCACAACAATGATGCTATATGATTTCAGTATCTGCAGCTGTATCCCTTCTAGACTGTTTATTGAAACAGTGGTTGCCTAGTAAAAAGCACAGTGCACTGCTCTTTACCAATAAAAAGGCAGTGTGTTGCGTTGCACATTTTCAGAACACATTTGGTGTGATCGGCCCTAAAATAACATCGTAAAACTCTCAATGCAATCAAAATGTAAAAATCTTCAAATCCCATCGCATTATGAGGGGTTTACACTGATAGCCTTTCTTATAAAAGTCATGCGTGCACTGTAAAATCCTTACTGCTGTACAACATTATTTCGTTGAACCAAATGAAATCTTCTTGTCATTTGAACTTAACTCAGTCAAAATGACTTAAAGTAGTAAATTAAAATTATGTGCTCTTTAAAATAAGTTTACGTAAACATAAGAACGCTTGTTGTCATTGACTTTTTTGCAGTGTGAATTCAGAGTTTCACTCGTTCTGTAGTTTACATGGATTTAGCTTTGTTCAGCGCACAAAGAGAGAGAGAGATCTTTAAAAGCCTGATGTTTGAGTCTGTTCTCAGCAGGCCTGTTTTTTACAGAAAGCGAAGGTTATGATTTGATGTTTTCTGTCAAAACGATGAGCTTCACACGCAGCCTTGATGGCTTCAGATCTGCACACAGCAGAAGAAAACAATGGCAGAGATATTTGATGAAGCAGACGGCGAGTGAAGGCTTCCTGCGCTAAATTATCCAACCTCAGGTCTCTTTGTTTTATTAATCTGAACAGGCTGGATCACAGTGAATGTTGCGTTACCCAAATAAATCACGTTCATTCACTGCCACTTCAGCTTTGAAACACAACTACATGCTGATCTGGATTCCTCTGACCTGCTAATACTGTATGTAATACATGTTTTGTAGATGTATATATACACACTGCCTGACAAATGTCTTGTGGTGGATCCCAGTTGTAAGAACAACAAATAATAACTTGGTCATTCGGAGAAGTGTCAGAAGGTGGATTCCTCTGCTGAATCATCTGTTGAGCTGCATCCCAATCATCACCAGGGCGTCCATAGATAATAATAATAACTGATTTCTCTTTGTCCCCTGCTGAGAAATCCAGCTTAAACCAGCCTAGGCTGGTTGGCTGGTTTTAGCTGGTCGACCAGGCTGGTTTTAGAGGGGTTTTGGCCACTTCCAGACTGGTTTCCAGCCATTTCCAGCCTGGTCTTAGCTGGTTAGGCTGAAAAATGACCAGCCAAAACCAGCTTGACCAGCCTGGTTTAAGCTGGACATAGCTGGTTTTGGCTGGACTCCCAGCTTGGCTAGGCTGGTCAAGCTGGTTTTAGCTGGTCATCTCCCAGCCTGACCAGCTAAGACCAGGTCAGCTAACATGTCAACCATCATACTTCAACTATGTATACATGCAGTGTATAAACCAGGTGCTCTGTTCAGTTTAGTGGACGCCATATAATGAAAGAGACTGAGCATGAAGTCTGTGTTTCAGAGCTGACAGCAGCGTGAATGCATGGAGTCAGAAAACACACACAAAGGAAACACTCTGCAGTGCATCTGAGTCTAATTGCATCATTCAGGGCGCAGAGGAAGAGCGTTTTTCTTCTGCATTCGCTCACACCAGCCCATTGTAAACATGCCTGGACCGAGTTCACGCACGCTGTAAATTCACAAAGATTTAAGGCTGGCTTTTCTCCCAGAGTTGCTGCTTTCCAGCTCGTCTGACAGTTTTCTGTCTGCTGGTTCTCCAGACGCTCTACCTGTCTGGATTAAACACATGCAGATGACCTTGGCTGAGACGCCGTGTGCTTTATTTTGATGCTCGTTCCACATTATGAAAGCACAGGCTCCATATTTCATATCTGAACGCAGTTGTTTTTCACAGCGCTGCTATCTTATGTTTATTTCAGACGTTCTGAACTTTAAATTCATCCCGTGCTCTGCATGAAACCGAGTTCATAAATGTCTGATTTTCTCCACTTCTTTTTTGCTAATTTGTTTTTTTTTTCTTCCTCCGTCTAATAGTGATGATATCAGAGTTTTGTGCTGATGTGTAATTACCACTCGAGATGTTTCTGCATTCTCCAGGCCTGAGCTGAGATTCATTTTAATATTGTTTTTGCTTTGCAGCCGTCATTTATATTTCCTGATGTTCATGTTCAGGACTATACTGAAGTGAAATCATTCTGGGAAATGCTAATCTCATGGATTAAAAACGCTTCATCGCTTACGCATTTCATTAATGACACTGAGTTTTACTGAATCGCTGGCTGAAACGAGCCAAACTTGGATTTTTAGGATCTTGTTGGGCAGCGTTTATGCAGTCAATCCATTTAGAAAACACTGAAGTCATACTGAGGCTACAACAACAGCAAAAATCACTGCTTCACATCACAAACCGGACCGTGAATCACATTTCAAATATGAATAGTAATTTTAAACACCTAGCAAAACCATAGCAACCACTCAGATCACCCTAGCAACCATTTAGCGCACCATAGCGACCACTTAAAACACCCTTGCAATATCTAGCAAAACCTTTGCAACTACTCAGAACACCCTAGCAAACACCTAGCAACATCTTGGCAACCACCTAGCAACCACTCAGAACACCCTAGCAACCACTAAAAACACCATTGGAACCACTTAACAAAACATTTGCAACCACCTAGCATCCACTCAGAACACCTTAGCAACCACCTAGCAACACCTTGGTAACCACCTAGCAGCCAATCAGAACACACTAGCAACCACTAGAAACACCCTTGCAACCACTTAGCAAAACATTTGCAACCACCTAGCAACCACTCAGATCACCCTAGCAACCATTTAGAGCACCATAGCAACCACTTAAAACACCCTTGCAACATCTAGCAAAACCTTTGCAACTACTCAGAACACCCTAGCAAACACCTAGCAATATCTTGGCAACCACCTAGCAACCACTCAGAACACCCTAGCAACCACTAAAAACACCCTTGCAACCACTTAACAAAACATTTGCAACCACCTAGCATCCACTCAGAACACCTTAGCAACCACCTAGCAACACCTTGGTAACCACCTAGCAGCCACTCAGAACACCCTAGCAACCACTAGAAACACCCTTGCAACCACTTAGCAAAACATTTGCAACCACCTAGCAGCCACTCAGAACACGCTAGCAACCACCTAACAACCCCTGGGAATCACCCAGCAGCCACTCAGAACACCCTAGCAACCACCTTGCAACACCTTGGCAACCACCTAGCACCCACTCAAAACACCCTAGCTACCACTAAGATCACCCTTGCAACCACTTAGCAAAACATTTGCAACCACTCAGAACACCCTAACAACCATCTATCAACACTTTAGCAACCACTTAAAGCACCCTAGCAACCATCTAGCAACCACTAAGAACACCCTAGGAACACATTGACAACCGCCTAGCAATCACTCAGAACACCCTAGCAACACATTAGCAACCACCTAGCAACAACTTAGAACTCCCTAGCAGCCATCTATCAACACCTTAGCAACCACTTAAAACTCCATAGAAACCTTCTAGCAACCACCGAGAACACCATAGCAACATCTTGGCAACTACCTAGCAATCACTCAGAACAACCTAGCAACACATTAGCAATCACCTAGCAACACCTTTTGTAACCGTCTAGTAACCACACAGAACACACCAACAACCACCTAACAATACCTTAGGAACCACTTAGAACACCCTAGCAACACATTAGCAACCACTTAGAACACCCTAGCAACCACCTAGCAACACCTTAGTATCCGCCTAGCAACCACTCAGAACACCCTAACAACCATCCAATAATGCCTTAACCACTTAAAACACCCTAGCAACACCTCAGCAACCACCTATCAACCCCTCAGAACACCCAAGCAGCCACCTAGCAACCACTAAGATCATCCTAGCAACACTTTGGCAACCGTCCTGCAGTCACTTACAACACCCTAGCAACACCTTTATAACCGCCTAGCAACCACTCAGAACACCCTAACAACTACCAAACAGTACCTTAGCAACCACTCAGTATACTCTAGTAACTGCCTAGCAATCACTAAGAACACTCTAGCAACCACCTAGCAACACATTGGCAACAACTAAGAACACCCTAGCAACCACGTAGCAAAACCTTAGCAACTGCTTAGCAACCATTTAGAACACTAGCAAAGTTTAGCAACCACTCAAAACACCCTAGAAACCACCTAGCAACCACTCACATCAGTTTTTAATTTAAAACTTTCAAACTTTGTTACATAAACCTAAATCTATTTTTAAACTTGAAACTACTTTAAACAACTTTTAAACTTTAAGCTACTTTAAACCTAAAAAAACTTATTAGACTCGTATAAAAAAGTTAAGTCATTTTTAAGTACTTTATTTAAGTGTATACTGACGTTGTAATGCATGATGACGACACTTTTGAGTAGTAAAAATGTACAATAAGTTATAATTTACAATTCAGTGTCCTGCGAGCTTTGGCCAGTTCGATTCAGATTAAAACTTTTAACTCAAAAATCAAATCAGAAAAAGAGCCGATTCTTAACTTCGCATGGACATTTTCATGCAAGCATTCGTTTATTGGCTTTATTTATTCACGAAGGAAATTCAGATGGTTCAGGCGCTTGTACTTTTCCAGGCTTTGATTTTCTCTCACTTTAGTGTCTCCTTTGCTGGAAGTGTTTTTAAAAGCCGTTCTCTCACTCTTTTCTTTTGGCTGCTGGGCAGTTCTCAGGTCAGACAGCCTGAGCAGACACACATGATGTGAGTGTTTGCACGTCTGCGATCTGTGACCGGCATCATCTGTGTATGTGTGTACCATCAACACGCTTTCGTCTGTGCGCACCTTACTGCATGCATCTGGCCTTCATTTCATAATGCTTGCGTTTACATGTGGCTGAAATCAATGGTGATCTTGTGGGTTTTTGTTTGTTTTTTGCCGACATTCTGTATGTGCTATATTTTTTTTAAAACATCAGTGTTTCGAAACACTTAATATATGATTTGTTTTGTGTTTTTTTGTTGTTGTTGTTTTTTGCTGTCATTTTCTCTGTGTTTTATTGTTAAAACAGCTGTTTTTCGAAGCACTAAACAAAAATTTTTTTTGGTTGTTTTTTGTCGTTATTCCCTCTGTGCTATAGTGTTAAAACGTCAGTATTTAGAAACACTTAACGTTTATTTTTTTGTTTGTTGTTTTTTGTCGTTATTCTCTCTGTGCTATAGTGTTAAAACCGCAGTATTTAGAAACACTTAACGTTTATTTTTTTGTTTGTTGTTTTTTGTCGTTATTCTCTCTGTGCTATAGTGTTAAAACGTCAGTATTTAGAAACACTTAACGTTTTTTTTTTTGTTTGTTGTTTTTTGTCGTTATTCCCTCTGTGCTATAGTGTTAAAACGTCAGTATTTAGAAACACTTAACGTTTATTTTTTTGTTTGTTGTTTTTTGTCGTTATTCCCTCTGTGCTATAGTGTTAAAACGTCAGTATTTAGAAACACTTAACGTTTATTTTTTTGTTTGTTGTTGTTTGTCGTTGTTCTCTCTGTGCTATACTGTTAAAACGGCGGTATTTTGAAACACTTCGTTTATTTTTTGGCTTGTTGTTTTTTGTCGCCGTTCTCTCTGTGCTATACTGTTAAAACGTCAGTATTTCGAAACACTTAACGTTTATTTTTTTGCTTGTTGTTTTTTTTCGCCGTTCTCTCTGTGCTTTACTGTTAAAACGTCAGTATTTCGAAACACTTAACGTTTATTTTTTTGCTTGTTGTTTTTTTTCGCCGTTCTCTCTGTGCTTTACTGTTAAAACCACAGTATTTCGAAACACTTCGTTTATTTCATAATAATTTTTTGTCATCAGTCTCTCTCTGCTATACTAATTAAACGGCTGTATTTCGAAACGCTTAACATTTATTTTTGTTTGTTGTTTTTTACTGTCGTTCTCTGTGCTATACTGTTAAAAACGTCAGTATTTCGAAACACTTAACGTTTATTTTTTTGTTTGTTGTTTTTTGTCGTCGTTCTCTCTGTGCTATACTGTTAAAAACATCAGTATTTCGAAACACTTAACGTTTATTTTTTTGTTTGTTGTTTTTTGTCATCATTCCCTCTGTGCTATACTGTTAAAACGTCAGTATTTCGAAACAATTAACGTTAATTTTTTTGTTTGTTGTTTTTTGTCGTCGTTCTCTCTGTGCTATACTGTTAAAACATCAGTATTTCGAAACACTTAACGATTATTTTTTTGCTTGTTGTTTTTTGTCGCCGTTCTCTCTGTGCTATACCGTTAAAACATCAGTATTTCGAAACACTTAACGTTTATTTTTTTGTTTGTTGTTTTTTCGTCATTCCCTCTCTGCTATAATGTTAAAACGTCAGTATTTCGAAACACTGAATATATGGTTTAAATTATTTATATTGGGTATGCATTTGACTTTTCTCCCTGAATATTTATTTATTATTGTTGTTATTATTTATTTTGGCATGTAAAAAGCCTTATGAGAAACAAGGGATAGTTCACCCAAAGTTCTAATTATTTTATTACCCTGGTGTTCTAATCATTTATATGCTTCATTTTGTTTTAGATCGCATGAGAAATTATTAAAAATAGGTCAATAAATAAATATAGAATGCGTCCAGCCTGTGCTTGTTCATGTAATAGCGCTAAACAGCAACGTGAAGAAAAGTAAAAACTATCAATTGTGTTGTACATTCTGTAGGTGTCCAAGAGGGTTTGCTGAAAAAATCAAACCCAAGTGTAATAGTTTATTAATGGAAAATCCTGACCTTGACCGTCTTCATCCGCGACATTAGCAGTCCAGTTCATGCCTGACTGAAAAAGCACACGAGTGCACTGTTGATAAATAAACTGTTAAATAAACACTGATCAAAACACGGCATGAAATACAATGCCTTCAATCTCTCTTCAAAAGCTGTAATAACACATACACTTAATACATAAATACACTTCATTAAACATGTACACTTGAAACTGCAGGTTAATGATGTTTATATCACAACTTGTTTGATTGCAACTTTAACTTAATTAGATGGTAATGCAATAATGTGCACCTTTTGTAAAGCTGCATGAAGCAATAATTATTATGAAAAGTGCGATACAAATACACTCGAATTGGATTGAAGTAAATGTCACTATTATTAAGAAAAGGAAGAAAGTGCATGGCGTGTAGTTTGTATTGCATTTATTCTGTGCTTTTGAACGAGGTTGAAGACAGACTAATGTGAATCATTTTAGTATTATTTGATTATTAAATGCATTCGATTTAGGTTTGATTTTTCACAAAACACAATAATAAACAAAATGGACCTTTTAAAAAGCTTGATCCTATTTGCTAATAATAATAATAAGTATTATTATTATTGTTGTTATTAATAGTAATATTATTATTTTTTATTTTATTTTAATTTTATTTTTTATTATTGTGAATTGTATTATTACTATTACTATTTATTATTATTATTATTTTATTATTATTATTATTATTATTAACATTATTATTATTGTATTATTATTATTAATTATTATTATTATTGTATTCTATTATTATTATTATTTTTGTATTCTATTATTATTATTAATTATTATTATTATTATTATTATTATTATTATTGTTATTATTGTTATTGTTGTTATTATTATATTATATTATTATTGTATTATTATTATTATTATTATTATTATTGCTGTTATATTATTGTTATTATTATTAATAATAATATTATTAATATTAATTTTATTATTATTTAATATTATTATTATTGTTGTTGTATTATTATTATTATTATTATTATTGTATTATTATTATTATTATTTTTATATTATATTATTGTTATTATTATATTAATATTATTATATTATTATTATTATTGTTGCTTTTATATTATTATTATTATCATCATTGTTGTTGTTGTTGTTATTTGTATTATTATTGTTATTGTTATTATTTTTATTGTTGTTATTATTTTTTATTGGTATTATTATTATTATTATTATTATTATTATAGGGACAAGCAAGAGCTGGTTGTTGTTGTCATTTGTTTTTATTGTAAATGTTCTCCGAAAAAGAAAGAAAGGCATGCAACATTATAATAACAACAAGTTCTGATTTAATTTTCACTTTTCACTATAATTTTAATGGTATAAATAACTAGGGATGCTCTGAAATTTAGTTTTCCTCCGTTTTCATTAAAACTATGGTGCACCACACTCGCCGGCAATGTTCAGTGCTGGTTTCACTCTCCTTCTAGCCATAGTCACTGTGCGATGTGAAAGCAGCTTTCAGACAGGGCACAGAAAGCAATGCGCTATGAAACCCATTCATTTCATTTAAATTCACTTCTTCATTCGATATGTTAATTATTATTAAAGTTTTTATAGTTAAATTCACTTCTTCACTCGATATGTTAGTTATTATTACAATTTTAGTTTTCGAATTTTCAGTTTCGGTTTCTGCACATACTTTTAATTTCAGTGCATCTCTATAAACGGCATAATATTGCATGTCAATACATGTTCTGTTCATTTATTTCCAGCAATTTATTCCCGATACTGATTCATTATTGGTTTGTTTTGACTTCCAGGTCAGCGTTCGCTTAGCAACAGTCGTGATGTCAGCACAATGGACACCCTCCCTCTGAACGACAATTTCAACAATAGCTACTCACTGCGGGAGGACGACTACGAGGACCCGGCCATCACCTGTCCGACCGGATGCGAAATACGCCTGGACGATGCTGCATTTGAAAAAATGATCATCTCTGAGCTGGTTCACAACAATTTACGGCCTCGCAGAAACCAAAGCAGCTCCAAATGCCAAGCGGACAGAAATTCGAGTCCTCAGGAAAACTGCGCGGACATCGACGAAGGTGTCGGAGACAGAAACGAGTGCGAAAACGCTGAAACCGACACCTCCGCTATGCCTTTGTCCTCCTGCCATCCAGCAATGGAGCTTTTACTTCTTAACCCGAACCACCGGGAGGCCCTTGAGGTCCCGCTTTTACCCCAACGAACTCACTCCCTCATTTACGCCTCCCAGAAAGTCATCAGGCCACACAAAATCAGCAGAGACACTCAACAAGATGAGGGAGAGGTCAAAAAAGAGGATGATTTGTCACCAAATAACAGGGACTCCCTGTACACAAGCATGCCCAATCTGAAAGACTCGGATCTCGTCATCGGAGAGGAGGAGAATTCCCCATGCTCGTCCGCTCAAAGTGAAACCCAGGAACAATGCTGTAAGAGTTTACCAGATCTCGGAGACGGGAGTCCAGCGATGTCCTACTATCAGATTAGCGCTAGCCTTTCACTGGAGGCTGAATCTGCCAATGACGGACAAATGCAGCTTATCACCAGCCTCTGAGCCAAGAATGTTCATTCTGCATCTCATATTTTTGTCTGTTCGGCCACAGATGAGAGGACTAGTCTAAGGCACAATCGCGTTTAATTTCTCTCTTCTTGATTTTATTGTTTTGGTTTTGGTTTTTTAATAAATATGGAGTCGACTTTCTGCTCAAACTCTTCGACCGAAGTGGAGCAGAAAGTGTTTGGCGTCATCTACATCCGCCGAAAGCTTTGTACAGTATACTGTTTAAAAAAAAAAGACAAAAGAAACATGCCGATGTCTGACCTTTGTAGAACTCTGAACTAAAACACACACACACAATCTCCCAAAACATTTTGCAGGTGATTCTGCAAATAGCGAATGAGTGATTGATCTGAGCAAGAGACTGCGATGACAGGAAAATGTAAACGATATCCCAGACTCAGGCCTTATATTTTCTCTATTGCACAAAGAGCTGTTGTACGAGCGGCGACTAAAGAGCATATATTTTGCAGTACTCTCGGTGTAAAGAAAGCCCATAATCACCACATGATGTGCTCAGTTATGGATTTTACCAGGAAAACAAATGTATTTTGCCAATGTGTATGTACAAAAAAGTGAAAAGCTTCCTTATTTTTTTAGCGTAACGGAAGCGGCGTCTTGCACAAATTTGCAGTGAATTGGACTCATCTGTTAAAACGAAAGAACGAAATGCTTTGAATTTGTCAGGGATCTCGTCAACTCGTCATATCTCAGTATTTGGCACTAATTTATTGTACGAAGTATGAAGTGAAAGGGTTTGGAGCTCGAGTGGGTGTGAACAGGAACTCTGTTGATGTTCATTTCAGTCTTTTCTAAGAGCCCACTGTGGTTGCAGATGTACATTCAACTCTTGTTTGATATCGAATAAATGTGACAAATTTTTTATTTCTTGTTTATTTTCTTGTTTCTTTTTTATTACACGTATTTTGTTTTATTCGTCGTGCATGAAAGTGACTTATATTCAAGTTATTTTCAACACAAAACAACTATTTACAGTTGAAGTCAGAATTATTAGCCCTCCTGTTTATTTCTTTCCCTAATTTCTGTTTAACAGAGAGATTTTAACACATTTCTAATCATAATAGTTTAATTACTCATCTCTAATCGCTGATTTATTTTATCTGGCATGATGACAGCACATAATATTAGACTAGATATTCTTCAAGACACTAGTATTCAGCTTAAAGTGACATTTAAAGGCTTCACTAGGGTAATTAGGTTAAGCAGGTTAGGGTAATTAGACAAGTTATTGTATAATGATGGTTTGTTTTATAGACTATCGGAAATAAAGTAGCTTAAAGAGGAATAATTTTGACCTTAAAATGGTGTTTAAAAAATTAAAAACTGCTTTTATTCTAGCCGAAATAAAACAAATAAGACTTTCTCCAGAAGAAAAAAATATTATTAGACATACTGTGAAAATTTCCTTCCTCTGTTAAACATCATTTGGGAAATATTTAGGGAAGAAAAAAAATCAATAGGGGGCGAATATTTCTGACTTCAACTGTATATTGCAAATGAATCATGAATGTACACTCTAAAAAATATTGTTATACAAAACAAAAACCAATGACACAACAGTTTGCATTAATATATTCAAGTTACGACAACATCTAACAAAATGAAGTTCAGACAACAAACTTTATTATATCAGCTAAATATGTTCCTCTTCAATCAGAGGCATTTTAACATAACAAAAACCTTAAATTTTTAAGTTGAGTACTCAAAAAAATAAGTTGTTTAAATTTTTTATCTTTTTATTAAAATTGAAAACAAATCCTTTGTTATGTACTTAATCACATGCATATTTTCGAGTTTATAACCTTAAATAAATTAATACATTTTTAGTTTGTTTTCAAATTTACTATTCATGCTTGTAAGAAATACATTTAACAACATTTTTTTTCTGTAATTTTTTTTGTATTAAACCACAGGTTTTCATTGTTTTACAAAACAAAAACATGTACTGACCCATATTATCAGTATAAAAAATTTATAATAACCTCAGTGTGTGGACTTAAAAATAAAAAACAACTCCATTAGTGTGGAAACATTTCTTTGGGTTGCTACAAGTTAAATATTGTTTTAAAGCAACTGACAGATATATTTACCTTTAAATTAGCCGCATTTTTAAATTTATATAATTAACAATATTTTCATGTTTTGAAAACTTAATAAAAATATTCTGGCAGCTTAAAAGTTTTAATCTAATCAGCGTTTTAAAACGTTTAAGTTACAATAATGTATTAAACCATGTAGTGGTTACAGAGCTCTCGAGTTATTTTATAGAGTGTAAGGAATAAGTGATGGTGGGCCAATGGTGGATGTATTTTTGAACAGGTCACACTTTATAATATGGTTATTTACTAACTTTAACTAATTATGACCAATACTTGTACAGCATTCATTAATCACCGTTCAACATTAACTAATGCATTATTAACATCCAAATGCATGCTTGTTAACATTAGTGAACGCACATCAACTAACAGTGAACAACTGTTAAATGACATGAACAAATACTGTAATGTGTAATGTTCATTGTTTGTTGATGTTAGTAAAGCAACTAACCCACATTAACTAATACAACCTTATTGTAAAATGTTAACTGCAACTTTTCGCTTTAAAGCAAAACAAAATTGTCAATTTTGGCCGGATTTTGTTGGAAATTACATCTTTAGTCAAAAACAAAAGTTGGATCCAAGATTGCTGACTTCAAAATGGCAACCATGGTACTACCCATCTTGAAAAGTTTACCCCCTCACATATACTAATGTGCCACAAACAGGACGTTAATATCACCAACCAATCCCAGTTTATTGAGGTGTATCCATAGAAATGGCCCACCCTGTATAATAAGTGCTCTTCAACTTATAAATGTTACTTGTTGAACATTTGCAATATTGAAACATCATCAATATGAATGTTGTTCGCAGGGCCGGAGTGGGACTCTTTTTCAGCTCTGGAGTTTCAAGCCTCAGACCGGCCCACCTCAGTTCACCACTGACTATATTAAAATAAGGTCATTTCCAATTCAGTTTCTAATTACACTATCACGTCTTTTTTTGAGAAAACAGCTCTTTTAGAACTTCGAATGTTCAACAACCCTTACAGTATTATGTCTTAACAATAAAAATGAAAAAAAAATTGTTACTCAGACAAGGATCGAACCCAGGTTGGCCGCGTCAGCGTCTAATCGTACTAACCACTGCACCACAACAGCTGTACGGTAAATGGTGACTCATCTAGTTATATGACCATTAACCTGCAGGCTGCATCCTGCTCACGAGGCTACGAGAAAATAGATAAAAAAGAGCAGAACTGCGGTAAAATAATGAATAAGAAGGCTGTGGTCAAGTAAATAAATTCATTATTTTTAAAAAGTGTGACTGCTGAGAGCAACAGATTCTGGAACTAGGGACACCGGCCCTCGCGGCCAAAAAACGGACCAGCCCACCGGAGATATATCCAGCTGCAGAACCGCAGAACCACACACGTTCTAGGCACACACAATCTAGGACACACGATTTAGGCTAGCCATATATGGTAACTAACTCTTTAGCATTATCGCCACCTATTGAATTTCACAAGTATGGTTTCCCATTTCAGTCATTATTGTTATTATTTCGTAACGATCATTTTAACATCTCTGCAGTTTCTGAACTCAAATTATGTAAATAAAAATAATTGGTTAAAGACATTTATGACTTTATTCATGTGTCCACATAAACAAAGAAAACATAAAAGACTGTCTAATTGTAGGATTAAGTGCAATAAACTAATTCAGAATCTTAATCTTATCATACTTGGTTAAAATCACTTTGTTGTAAAATATAAAAAGCAAACAATAATGTGTCACATTAAAATAAATTAGCCTACTATAGTTAATCATTTAAACTATATATCCATATATATATATATATATATAGTTATAAACTGATTATCTTAACTGATTATCTGATTATAATTATAAGTTTATATATAAACTACTATCTTTTACTAACTGTCACAGCTGTTAGTAAAAGATTTTTAATCTGTAAAAAGATTTTTATTATCCAAAATGTATTATTGTGATATTAACTTACTATTTCTTTCATTATAAATTAGTCCATTATACAAATTAAACTTGTCCAATTTAGATAGTTCAGCAAGGCCAGCAAACGAGTATCTGCCGTATTATTGTCAGATAATAATGACTGATCAGCTATAATGACTGATTAAAAACTGTTCAGTCTATTATATTGAATGGCGATCGGAAACAGCGCTCCCCATTCACCCGTCTCGATCGCAATATTTGTGAAATAAAGTAAAGTAAACACTATTGTTTATTGTGTACAATATTTATTAACCATATATATCAAAATATATCGATGACGATGTTCAAAAAGACGTTAATAACATTAACATCAGTCGTAACCATATGGTTAGCCTAAATCGTGTGTCCTAGATTGTGTGTGCCTAGAACGTGTGTGGTTCTGCGGGCCTGCAGCTGGATATTATTGGGCCCACCGGGAATTCTCCCGGTCCTCCCGATTAGCCAATCCGGGCCTTACTTGTTCGATTGGGAAATAATGAAACAGAAATCCAAGCATTTTTACAACTATAAAATTTACAATTGTATAAAGTTCCTGAAGATCCAATTAACGGAGCGTCCTTAAAAACTTCTGTCCCAGGTGTGCAACAATGCAACCGTAATAACTTCCGACAAACAACCTGCCCTTAAACACACTTCAGCAGATGAGAGGAATAAAGGCAGCCATAAGCACGCGGCATTCTTTTATCAGCATGTTTTTTAAGACACAACACCGGGGCTTAATGAAAGTCTTAAACACCTTCAGAAAAAAAAAAAAACTTTGCTGGATTTCCATGCATATATATTGCCTCATTCGTACAGGGGGGGAAAACAGCCCGTCTCGTCCCATTTCTGTGTAATTATCACCCTTCAGGTGGAGCAGATGGCAAATTAACTGCGGGATGCAAACTGCTGACAATGTTGTCGTCTTATCCATTTTGCATGATGACAGTGTTAGTGTTTTATGCACATCCTGATTACAACAATTTTGACGGCGGGGGGTTGCTGTCAGCGACTCCAGAAGAATGAAATCAGATGAGCGTCTGGGTAAGTTGCGGTTTTAGCCTGTGATATAATCATCAAATGTGCTGTTTGCATTTGAAAAACAGGTTCATTAGGATCACTTTTTAGGCAGCGCACAAGCATTGGTGGTTATTTGGAGAGATAGAAAGAGACTCTGATTTAACTTACCTGAAAAGTTCAACACAGACTCATTGTGAATTTGTACCCCCGTATACATTTCTGGAGAGCATCAATTATGTAGCTAGAGGAACGTATGGCTGTATATTGTCTTTCAAATGAGCACTGAGTGGGGGAGGTTTGACGCTGCTGATGGCTTCTGTTTCTTTTCGCGCTAGCAGCTGACTATTTACCTCCATGTGCACGGCTTTTCCACTGTTACCAGTTTGCCCAGTAGCTCACCACGTACGTCGGCAGACTAGAGATGCAAAGAGGAGTTGATGGTTACGATGGGGCGAAGAATGCTTGCAGAAAGACTCTGAGCTCCAGTGTCAGGGTCAATATGGATGACGTTAATATGGAGACAGATCAGTCTCAACAATAATACATTTGCAAAATATAATTCATACATCCACAATGCAATTAACAATTGCAAAATCCAATTTGTGAGTTAATGAATAAACAAATCCAATTCGTTTATTCAAGGCGATAATCAAAAATATACAAATTCAATTCATTAATTTGAAACACAATTAAAAAATACACAAATCCAATTCAATAATTCAAAACACTATTCATAACTACACACATCAAATTCAATCAAAACACTTGAAAAATACACATATCGAATTCCATAATTTGAAACACTATTCATTATACACAAATCCAATTTGTGAGTTCAAAACGCAATTGTTAAATACAAAAAATCCAATTCGTAAATTTGAAACACTATTCAAAAATAAACAAATCCAATTTGTTTATTCATAGCGTTATTTAAAGATACACAAATACAGTTTGTTAATTTGAAACACCATTCAAAAATACTGAAATCCAATTTGATAATTCGAAACACGATTCATAAATACACAAATCCAACTCATTAATTAGAAACATTATTCAAAAATACACAAATCTAAGTCATGAGTTCAAAACGCAATTCTTAAATACACAAAATCCAATTCGGAAATTCGTAACATTATTCAAAAATACACAAATGCAATTAGCTAATTAGTCGCGCTATACAAAGATACACAAATACAGTTTGTTAACTCGAAACACTATTCAAAAATACACAAATCCAATATGATAATTTGAAACACTATTCAGAAATACACAAATCAAATTCGTGAGTTCAAAACGCGATTCTTAAATACACAAATTCAATTCGTAAATTCGAAACACTATTCAGAAAAAAATACGATTTGTTTATTCATAGCGCTTTTCAAAGATAAACAAATACAGTTCATTAATTCGAAACATTATTCAAAAATACACAAATCTAAATCATGAGTTCAAAACGCAATTCTTAAATAAACAAAATCCAATTCGGAAATTCGTAACATTATTCAAAAATACACAAATGCAATTAGATAATTAATCGCGCTATACAAAGATACACAAATACAGTTTGTTAACTCGAAACACTATTCAAAAACACACAAATCCAATATGATAATTTGAAACACTATTCAGAAATACACAAATCAAATTTGTGAGTTCAAAACGCGATTCTTAAATAAACAAATTCAATTCGTAAATTCGAAACACTATTCGGAAAAAAATACGATTTGTTTATTCATAGCGCTTTTCAAAGATAAACAAATACAGTTCATTAATTCGAAACATTATTCAAAAATGTACATATCTAATTCGATAATTCAAAACACTATTCATAAACACACAAATCCAATTCGTGAGTTTAAAACACGATTCTTAAATACACAAAATTCAATTCCTCAATTCAAAACACGATTCAAAAATACAAAAATCCAATTCTTCTGTTCAAAACCCGATTTATTTATACACAAATCCAATTAGTTAATTAAAACGCAACTCAAAAATACACAAACCGAATTCGTTATTTCAAAAACACAATTTAAAACTTCATAAATCTAACTCGCAAGTTCAAAACACGATTCATTTATGCACAAATCCAATTTGTTCTTTTAAAACTTGATTCAAAAATACACAAATCCAATTATTCAATTTAAAATACGATTCAGAATTACACCAATCCAATTCGTTAACTCAAAGCGAGATTCGTAAATAAACAAATCCAATTCGTCAATTTAAAACCCAATTCAAAAATACACAAGTTAACTTAATTAATTTGTGTTGGGATGACATTAGGCATTGAGTGGATCCCAGCATTTTTTACAGTATGGAGATACTTCTGACATGATTTTTTATGGATTGGATGTTTTCCATCTTCGAAAGCTGCAGGGAGTTTTGTAGGCTTTCTCTATACCCACTGAATCTGGAATTAAAGTGCCCCTATTATGGATTTTCATGCAATGTGTAAATGTTAAGCCTGAAAGTGTACAGTGAATAAAGTTTTTAGCCTTGGAAGGATGCTAAATTAAAAGGCGTCCATCAAAGTCTACAACGTCCTAACCGAGTGTTTTGAAATCAGACAGTCTCGCCTACAATGGACTAACAATAATCTGGTCTCCTAGCAACTGTGACAGCTTCTGTTAATGAGTGGTAGAAACATTATACTGACTTCATCTCAAAGTGATTTTAAAACTGATACGAAGTGGTCTGAAGGCAAAGCAGGGTTGGCAAAATGTATGAATATTTTTCCCTTGTCCATGAACACTTTAAAATATCTGTGAAGTTAACTCACTACAACGCCTGGGCATGCTCCTGATGAGGCGGCGGATGGTCTCCTGAGAGGTTTCCGCCAACTCCTGGACAGTCTGTGGTGCAACAGCACATTGGTGGACAGAGCAAGACATGATGTCCCAAATGTGCTCAATTGAGTTCAGGTCTGGGGAATGGGCGGGCCAATCCATAGCATGAATGTCTTCGTCTTGCAGGAACTGCTGACACACTTAAAATTTTATCGTTTTTTTTTTTTCTTTCTTTTAACGTCTTAGAAATCAAAGTAAGCTGAAATTTAATGCACTGTAAAAAATGCAGGGTTCTTCACAACACTCTTTGTGGGCAATCACTTCGTGCGATCACTGATCCATCGATGTAGAAAAGTAATTAAATTCATCAATTCAAAACACGATTCAAAAATACAAAAATCCAATTCGTCTGTTCAAAACACAATTTATTAACACACAAATCCAATTCGTTAATTCAAACGCAATTCAAAAATACACAGAAACCCAATACGTTATTTCAAAAAACTATTTAAAAATTCACAAATCTAACTCGCAAGTTCAAAACACGATTCATTTATGCACAAATCCAATTTGTTATTTTAAAACTTCATTCAAAAATACACAAATCCAATTGGTCAATTTAAAACACGATTCAGAATTACACCAATACAATTCGTTAACTCAAAGCGAGATTCGCAAATACACAAATCCAATTCGTCAATTCAAAACCCAATTAAAAAATACACAAAAACACAAGTTAACTTAATTAATTTGTATTGGGACAACATAAAGCATTCGCTTGTTAAGTGTGACGTCCCGCGAAGCCGCTCCCAGGTCCAAACGCTCTAATGTAGAGTTAAAACTTTCGTAATTTAAAAAAATATTCGCATACTGACCACCGGGAAAACTCCCGATCATCAATGTATATATGTGTATAGATCTTTGGCTCTAGATGGCCAGTCCTACACTGCACTCCCACATTCATTTCAAAGTAGCGCTACCCTGTACTAAAATGGCGGCTTTTCACTTTCTTCCGCGACCCCCCCTCTCGACCCTTCACTTTCATCCTCAATCTCAATCCAACCCCCTTCCCCCAACGCTCTTCACTTTCTTCCCTCCCGATTCTTCACTTCTTTCATCCAATCTCCCCCACCACCCCTTTTAACTTTCAACTACGATCTGAATACACCTCCCGCTACCGCTCTTCACTTTTATCCGCGATCCCCCTCCCCACCCCCCAGCTCTTCAGTTGCATCCGAGATCCCCCTGACCCCCCCCCCAGCTCTTCACTTTTACTCGCAATATCAATATATACCCCCCCCCACAACGCTCTTCACTTTCTTCCGCTATCCCCCTCCCCCATTCTTCACTTTCATCATCCTATCTATAAACATACCCCAACCCCCCCCCCCCCCCCCGACGCTCTTCACTTTCATCTGTGATCCCCCTCCACACCCCCCCACCTCTTCAGTTGCATCCACGATCCCCCCTCTCGGCCGTTCACGGTGATCCCCCCTCTCAATCCAACCCCCTACCCCAACGCTATTCACTTTCATCCGTGACCCCCCCTACCCCCTCGCGATTTGAATACACCCCCTGCTACCGCTCTTCACTTTCATCCGCGTTCCCCCTACCCACCCCTCAGCTCTTCAGTTTCATCCGAGATCCCCCCCCAATTCTTCACTTTTACTCGCAATCTCAATATATCCCCCCCACAATACTTTTTTTACTTTCTTCTGCGACCCCCCCCCCACCCAATTCTTCACTTTCATCCAGTCTCAAAACATTACCACCCCTCCCCTCGCTCTTCACTTTCATCTGCGATCTCCCCAACAACACCCCCCCCCCCTTCAACACCCACTTGTATGAGTATGGTGTCCACCACTCTTTCTGTTTATCTTTCTCCAGAGTAAGAAAGCATTGGAGGAGTGCAGTGGAGCAGCTATAGCTGATGCTGACACCTGTCGGCTTGTGTTTGTGTCCTCGCAGACTGGAGTTTGAGTTTGTGCTGTGAAACAGAGTTCGTACAGCGTTCTAAGAGAAAAACTATTTAAAGGCACTCGGAGGACAGCTGGAGTCTGCAGGAATCATGTATGGTGCTGGCTAACTGGCTACTTGTAATAATTACATAATTTCAGGTCATTAGCAACCACTTGGAACACCCTAGCAACCAACTAACCACCACCCAGAAACCACTTAGAACACTGTAGGTACCACTCAGCACACCCTAACAACCAGCTTGCAATGCCCTAGCAACCACTCTGAAAACCTTAGCAACTGCCTAGCTACAGTCTAACGGCCACTCAAAATACCCTAGCAACAGCTAAGCAACCACATAGCAACCCCTCAGAACACCTTAACACCCTAGCAACTGCCTCGCAACTACTCAGAATACCCTAGCAACGCTTTGGCAATTGCCTAGCAACCACTTAGAACACTTTAGCAACTGCCTTGCAAAAGTGTAGCAACCACTCAGAACTCGCTAACAACCATCTGGCAATGCCTTAGCAACCCCTCAAAAGACCCTAGCAACCACTAAGAACACCCTAGCAACTGCCTTTAAAAAAAATCCCTTTTCTTTTTATTTTATTCTTTTCATGATGATTTCCTATTCTCACACACACAAACGCACGCACGCGCACATACACGCACACGCACACACACACACACACACACACACTCCACAGGTTAATCTGCTCAGGATCTCCTGCTGATGGTTCAGATGCTGCTGCTGATGGTGTTGCATCATGGTCTCTGTTTCCTGCAGATGTATTTTTGGCCTCTGTCTGCTGTGTTTTCACAAGATTTCTTTGATTCCTCCTCATGATTTGACCATCCTGACAGTGTAAAGGCCCTTCCACACTCAACATGATGCAAAGTGAAGCGAGAAGTGAACAGGATCATCACCTATTTAGCTAATAACTCATATCTTGCACAATAGGGTTGCCAAATCACTGGGCTACTTTTAAACATTTACTGTTAATAATTCTATATTATATATATTATAGATATAGCTATATTATAGATGCACACACAGCGCTGTTGATCCTGATATATATATATATATATATATATATATATATATATATATATATATATATATATATATATATATATATATATATATATATATTTCAGCAGTTTCTATTCGAGAGCATCATCTTCATCATACACGCACTTCACTTAATTACGCTCAGTGTGAAGAGTCTTAAGATCTCAGGTTAATGTCCTCCAGGACTCTGATTAAGCTCACCTAAACAATCTAATCAAGCTTTTCTAGACTGCGATAGAGCTACAGGCGTGTGTTTTGCTCAGGGCTGGATCTAACCTCTGCGGGAACGCGGAGCTTGTTGCCATATCCTCGCATTAAGAGCTCAGCGGGACACAAATCATGAAGCATTCAGCTGTTAAAGTCTGTGTGAAAAATAAAGAACTTTTTATATTTTATTTTATTTATTTAGCTAGCACACATTGTTATTGTTTTGTTTTAAAGAATTAACAATATGTTTGTTTTAATGGGTAAATATTATACTCACAAATGCATTAGCCAATTTGCTGAATTTTCTTTTGTGATTTCACAAATTTCTACATTACAAAATATTTACAATTAAAAAGTGTTAAAAATGTGAAGAACTGTGTAAATACCACAACTTGATCATTTAGCCATTTTTATAATATTATTTATTTATTTTCTTTGTATTTTAATTTTCATTGTTTCACTATGTCATCCAATGTCATGGTTGTTAATGTGATTGTATTGTTAAAACAATTATATTTAAAAAAAAAAAAAAAAAGCTTAGCCACGCCTCTTTTACAGTTATGAGGGAATAATGCACAAATATAAAGCCCCGCCCCCTACTTAATATTCAGTTCAGTCTGAAGTTCATCACCATGCTGAAATTAAAGTCTCTGCAACCCGGTTTGCATAAGACATATTTCACCAAACAATGAAATGTAATTTGCTCACTGAAGATGTAGGGGCCTTTTTTCCTCAGTAGCACAATACATTTTTGTTTAGCCTTTGGTTATTTACACAATGGCACCAGTTTCTGAGATTATTATGTTTTTACTATTTTAAGCTGGTTATTGTCACACACTTTATTTAAACCCCTTATAAAGTGATTTTGCATACTCTAATCCTGCACATTCATTTATTATGCTTGTTTTCAAAATGTATGCGCATGTGGGTGTTTCCAGAAAAAATAAATACCAAAATGTGCATAAAAAAAGGTCGATGGAAACATAGGTAATGTCTGATGAAAGCAGAAAGGGTTGTTCATACACACTGTGAAAAGCAATGAGTTGAATTTACTTTAAAAAAAAAAAAAAAGTGAGTAAACCCATTGCTTTTCAAGCTATTAGTTGACTTTAAAAATTTAGTAAACTCATTGACTTCAAGTTATTAAGTTAATGATTGTTTATTCATTCTTTCATTTTCGACTTAGTCCCTTTATTAATCTGGGGTCACGGGTGACTTAGTCTACACAGACAACGTGACCATCCTTTTCGAAACCCGCAGATGGCCATGGCGTGACCACAGTATAAACCAACTCACACGTCTTTCTCGCCTTTAGCCATTCCAACATAGGCTGGCGCGCGCAACAGAAAGCGGGAGACTCTACAGCAACCCCTCGCCACACAACATCTCCAATGCGACGCCTCGCGATATTTGCCAACAAGTCATATCAATTATATTCATTATCATTTGACAGTAGCGGAGGAACGCCGCCAAATGTAGCGAAGTAAGAGTGATGCTGCGTTCACACCAGACGCCGAACGCGTGTCAAGCGTGAGTGATTTACATGTTAAGTCAATACAAACGCGTGAATAGACATCCTGCGGCGCGATACGTGCGAATGTCGCGGCGCGAATGACATGAATTGCGTGAATGGCACGATATGCGCGAATGGCGTGCCGCGAATTGAGCGTTTTGTGCGTTTGACACACTTGGTGCGCGTTTTGCCCGAATCACTCAAGTTCAAAAATCTGAGCTTTAGCGGACATTCGCGCCGCGTTAACCAATCAGGAGCTTGCTCTTGTGGGGGCGTGATTGTGACGTAGAACCTATTGATGGTGTCCCAGGGGAAATCCTCCAGGCGACACCGACAAAAAGTCATGAAACTGGGCTGGGCTCAGTCAGAAGCACCGCTGAAAGCCTCCGTCAGCCAGGTTCAGTTTCTGGAGGAGTTTATGAGCTCACAGAGCTGGATGCACGTCTGAAAGAAACTAGTGGACTCAAACACGGCCCTAAACATATCGACGCTGTTTTTCAGCCTTCATAAAACACATAGACCCTGTTATTTTCTTCATAAAATCCATATTAGCCATTTAGCTATGAAGCTAGAGTCACCGGGCAGACAGAAGCCCTGCCCATCACGGGAATCCGCGTCTGTTTTGAAGTGAATTTGAGTAAACTCAAATGTTCACGCGGCTATTTACACGCAAATAGCGCGATTTATCTGCGCATTCCGCGTCTGGTGTAAACAAAGCATAATGATTTCTCTCTTATAATTTACTTGAGTAAGAGTAAAAGTGCAAATTTTTAAATGTTCTCAAAAAGTACCCAACAATTTTTCTGAATTAAATGTAATGAAGTAAATGTAATTCGTTACTACCCAGCTCTGCTGGCTATATAATTTGCGATCTCCAGAAGTGTATACAGGGCTACGTTTTCAGAATGAGCCTATGTTGGTTATTTCATGCACACGATTCTCACAGCTGCTGTCTAGTGAAAACAGGTTTGGTGGGAACTTTCCCAGTGAAACGTATCATCCATATCACTCTCAATACAGGCTTTTATTGACCAGAGTCTGGTTTTACACCTTTGAGAAGAAATGAGGGCTGACATTCGCTCTAGAGTTGCCAACTTTCCCATAATTTGGGCCAAATTGATTTGTGCCGTACAGGAAAAATCTACCTTTTCTCTTTTTATTGAATTCTGTGCTGATTTATTCATACCACCGTGCTGATTAAGACTGGAGGATGATGATTCTATGAGGGAAACTGCTGTATTAAAGTCCCTGTAAAATCAAAATAGGCTATAATGCACAGCTAGTGTTTTCCCCCTACCGATAAACTTCTGGTCAAATGTTAATGTGACTATTTTAAATTTCATACGGTTCCTTTTACAGCATCGATGTTGTAATGTCATTAAAATATAACTGGTTAAACATATTTAAGCATTCGTTTAGTTGTTGAAGCCTAAAATGAGATTAAAAAGCTGACAAATCAAACGCTGTCGGGAGCAGCAGGCGAGCGCAGAAACTCCATTATAAATCCTGGAGTAAAATAAAAGTCCCTATAAAGACTACAGAACAATGGTATTTTAATGCATTGTTTCTTGTTCATTCTGAGACCCAGTTTATATCGTAAATCATTATAATTGATTTTTTTAAGGAAAACAGATCTTAAACGCTGCTATTTTGTTACTGCAGTTCATTGGAAGCGCTTGAACTGGGTTACTAAAAATTAAAAGTCCTCCTGCATGTACACTATTAAAGGTGTTAGTGTGAATATGTTAGTCTTAATGTGCTTTAAAACAACAATAAGAAGCTAAATATTCAAAGATTGGGTTTAACATAAGTGAGCTGATTCTGCCATCTAGAGAACAACCTAAAATATGAGGATTACTCGCATTAGTGAGAACTCAAATTAGTCCAGCAGATGGCGGTAGAAGATACACAAGGAAAGCAAAATCCACAGCAGAAGAAGACCTGTGCAGAACAAGAAGAAGAAGAAGTTCATCACACACACGCGTTTTCAGTTAATAAGCGGAGAGATATGGCGGGTCTGGAGCTGCTGTCGGATCAGGGTTACCGGCTTGACGGACGGAAAGCGACCGAGCTGCGGAAGGTGCAGGCCCGCATGAGTGTGTTCGCGCAGGCCGACGGGTCTGCTTATCTGGAGCAGGGCAACACTAAAGCTCTGGCCGTGGTGTATGGGCCACATGAGGTGTGTGTGTGTGTGATGTCTTGGGTATGATAACGTTACAGGTATTACAATGATATGGTGAATTATGAGGACATGCTAATAATAAAATGCGACACACATAAATCTCTTTTTTTATTGAATAACGTTACAAGAATAATAAAATCACTGCATTGAAGAAAAAATACAATAACAAAAAAATAAGAAAGGAGAGAGAGAAATAAAATACACAGCATCAATCATTAAGAAAAAAAGATTGTCATAAGCTTTAAGAAACTTATTATTATTAATAAGCTTAAGAGATTCAATATTGTACGAAATTTCAACAAGGAAAGTATTAAAAATAGGTATTGTTTATATAAACTTATTTTTCGTGTATAAAAAATTTACAGTGTAACACAAAAAACCAAGTGTGCCGCAAGCCTGCGTTTGAGTGAAGGTCTCGGCCGTTAGATCGCCCCCTGGGGGCTGGCTGCAGTACAAGTCATAAAGCCCGCCTCCTCCGTGTTAATGAAGGAGACTTGAGCCCAAATAAAAAAAATTATTACACTTGCAATAAAATGTCCCGAAAGATGGTTCTGGTGGATTAAGGCACTGGTTATTGTGCTGAAATAGGTGCAGATCTTCATTTTTGTAAACAGTTTGTTTTTAGCAGTAATTTAATGCTGGGCGTGTCATCGTGATTGACAGCTGTGATTGACAGTTTCTCAAAGCAGCGCGTCTGAGCTTCGGCAGGAGACTGAAGTAGACTGAAATGTTATTATTCGATTTCTGTGTTATTTTACCATGACAAAATGAGTTCAGCAGTAAACTATAGTTTCTGACATACATGATCCTGGTGGAACACTGTTTATTCGCTAAGTTCAGGGCTTTTTTCGGGCTTTATTAGTTTGCTGATACACGCCTAGCCACCCAGATAGCAAAACACAGTTCCGGCAAGATTCTCGCCTGCCGGAGACTTATCTCTTAGAGCTCAGACTGACTAATGTTACCTCTGCTGGACCTACTCCGGATGCCTGGACTCACTACCCAATTCCAGCCCGAGTCAATCGAGCCAGATGCGGCGGCCGAGCGAGCCATCGCTGCCGCATGTGAGCCGGAATCAGCCCGCGACACCGCGAGTAAGTTATGTGTTGCGGCCTGGAGCTGGCGCGATTGAATATATAAAACCCTCATATTTGTTAACGTTATTACATCCATTTGTGTTGATATGACAGCAAACGCACGCTGAGCAGTTCGGGGGGCGTGGTTGATTTTACATAAAGCGTTTGATTGGAAGCTCGACTCCGCTCATTTTCGCGGCTCCTCCTCTGGCTCCATCAGACAGTCCTTCTGCGCATGTCTGGCTCCAATTTCAGCAGTCTTTTGCGACAGTTTGTGCCCGTCAAGCAGGCGTTTTGCCCTCAAGGCGTTCAATGGGAAAAAGGGCTGTCACGTCGTCCATATTTTTTACAGTCATTGCAAAAAACACATAAATCTCACAGACATCATCAGAATGTATTATGATGTATTTAACCAATAACTGTATACCCTGCTGAAAAATCCAGCTTAAACCAGCCTAGGATAATTGGCTGGATTTAGCTGGCCGACCAGGCTGGTTTTAGTGGGTTTTTGGCCACTTCCAGCCATTTCCAGCCTGGTCTTAGCTAGGGCTGCTCGATTTTGGAAAAAATCATAATCACGATTATTTTGGTCATAATTGTAATCACGATTATTCAAAACGATTATCAGTTGAAGTCAAAATTATTAGCACTTTATCCTAGGCTGGTTCAAGCTGGATTTTTCAGCAGGACTATATATGAAACTGGGAATATTTTCTCTGTCAGTGGTCAGAATGTCAGTGGTATCTCATTTGTTATTATTTTTAAAATAAATTAAAACAAGAACAACACATTTCCGTATGTTTTTAAGTATTCGTGGATTCAATATAATAATATAATTCTTAATAAGTTAAACTGTCTAATATAATTGATTGAAATGGTGCTGTGAATAAAAGACAATAATTATTACAAAACACTCAGGCCAGAATCTCTGCGGTAACGTTGTCCAACGTGTCGGTTATGTGTAACATCCAATATTTTATCATCGTTTACCTGAATAACATGTTGGAGTTCATCTTTGTCCCTGTAGATTCGAGGCTCTCGCAGTAAATCCTTGCATGATCGTGCCATCATCAACTGTCAGTACAGCATGGCCACGTTCAGCACGGCTGAGAGGAAGAGACGTCCACACGGAGACCGGAAGTCCAGCGAGATGAGCCTCCACCTCAAACAGACCTTTGAGGCTGCGGTGCTCACTGAGCTCTACCCACGCTCACAAATCGACATCTACGTCAAGGTACATGGACTTCTATACATTCATGCCGTTTATCATCCATCCACTCACCTGCCCAATTTTGCATCCACCAATCTCTGCATCAGTCGTTGATCTATTCTTAAATGCCCCCATGCATCTGTGCTTTCATTCATCCATCACCGTAAATCATATTGTATATTGATACTGAGTGCACTTTGGATGTTTTTAAAAACGTATACCAAATCATCCACACATGCATCCATCTGTACATCCATCCATGCATGAGTTAATTCACATATTTGTACACATCTTAACATCCAGTGATCCATGCATGAATCGATCCGTCCATCATCATTCAAGCACATCCGTCCAAGCCTTTATCTGTTCATCCACTCATCCATCTGCTCAGTTGGTCATCTGTCCAACCATACATCTTCCCTGGATTCTATCTGCAAATTCATCCATCCACCCACACCACTATCAATCCATGCATTTAATCAGCTATCAATCCATGCATCCACCCAGTTATCCATCCCTTCATGCATCCGCCCAACTATCTATCCATTCATCCATCCACCCACCCAACCATAAAATCACCAAACTATCAATCCTACCCTTCATCTACCCACCCAACAGTCCATCCACCCACCCAACAATCCATTCATGCATCCATCCACCCAACAGTCGATCCAACCATTCATCCACCCAACTGTCCATGCATCCACATAAATATCCATCCATCCATGTATACACCCCACTGTCAATCAACTCATCCACCCACTCAACAGTCCATCCATGCACCCACCCAACTATCCATCCATCCATCCATCCACCCAACTATCGATCCAACCATTCATCCACCCAATTAATTATCCATCCATGCATTTACCCACCCAACAGTCCATCCATCTTTGCATTCACCCAACTATTCATTCATCCATTCATTCATTCCCCATCCATCCACATACCCAACTATCCATCTATTCATCCATCCACCCAACTATCCATCCACGCACCCAGTTATCCATCCGTCTACCCACCCAACTCCATTCATGCACCTACCCAACTATCCATCCATCCATCCACCCAAATCTATTCGTGCACCCCACCCAACCATTCATCCATCCGACTTTCCATTATCCATCCGACTATCCATCATCCGTCCCACTATTCATCCATCCAACCACCAACTTTCCATCCCACCAACCACCTAACTCCATCCATGCACCCACCCAACTATCCATCCATCCAGCATACACCCACCTACCCATCCATCCACATACACAACTATCCATCTATCCATCCATCCACGCTCCCAATTATTCATCCATCCACCCACCTAACTCTATTCATACACCCACCGAACTATCCAACTATCCACCAACCCAAATCCATTTGTGCACCCACCCAACTATCCATACATCCCATCCATTCGACTATTCATCCATCCATCTGACTATTCATCCATCCATCCACCCGACTATTTATCCATTTATCCACCCGACTATTCATCCATCCATCCATCCAACTATTCATCCATCCATCCATCCACTCGACTATTCATCCATTTATCCACCCGACTATTCATCCATCCATCCATCCATCTGACTATTCATCTATCCATCCATCCGTCCATCCACCCGACTATTCATCCATTTATCCACCCGACTATTCATCCATCCATCCATCCATCCATCCACCCAACTATTCATCCCAACATCCAACTAACTCCATCCATGCACTCACCCAACTATCCATCCATCTATCTATCCGTCTATCCATTCAACTACCCATCCATCCATCTCTGCATCCATCCACCCAACTATCCATCCACACACCCACCCAACTATCCATTCACCCATCCAACTTCATTCATGCACCCACCCAACTATACATCCATCCACCCAACTATACATCCATCCATCTATCCATCCATCCACCCAACTATCAATCCAACCACCCATGGACCCACCCAACTATCCATCATACATACATCCATCTATCTTTGCATTCCTCCACCCAACTACCCATCCATCCAACCATCCATCCACCCACGCACCCAACTATCCATCCATCTACCCAACGCTATTCATGCACCCACCCAGCTATCCATCCATCCATGCAACTATCCATTCATCCACGCACTCACCCAACTATCCATCCATCTACCCAACACTATTCATGCACCCACCCAACTATCCACCCATCCATGCAACTATCCATCCACCCACGCACCCAACTATCCATCCATCTACCCAACGCTATTCATGCACCCACCCAGCTATCCATCCATCCATGCAACTATCCATTCATCCACGCACTCACCCAACTATCCATCCATCTACCCAACACTATTCATGCACCCACCCAACTATCCACCCATCCATGCAACTATCCATCCACCCACGCACCCAACTATCCATCCATCTACCCAACGCTATTCATGCACCCACCCAGCTATCCATCCATCCATGCAACTATCCATTCATCCACGCACTCACCCAACTATCCATCCATCTACCCAACACTATTCATGCACCCACCCAACTATCCACCCATCCATGCAACTATCCATCCACCCACGCACCTAACTATCCTCCATCTACCCAACGCTATTCATGCACCCACCCAACTATCCATCCATTCAACTATATATCCATCCACGCACCCACCCAACTATCCATCCATCCTAGCACCCACCCAACTATCTATCCATCTACCCAACGCTATTCCTGCACCCACCCAACTATCCATCCATCCATGCAACTATTCATCCGTCCTCCACCCAATTACCCAGCCATCCACCCACAATCCATCAATCCATCCATCCATGCATGCATATTGGCTTTAAATTATTGTGATGATTTTTTTCTGTTGAACGTAAGAGCCAGATCAAACTATAACTCATATTATAACAGTAGCAGTACATGACAAGATTCCAAAGACACTTTAAATACTATTACAATTCACATTACATGTAACTGACTACAACAGCACCATGTCTTTGATTTGTCCTGCGCTGTAGATCCTGCAGGCGGACGGTGGAAACTACAGCGCGTGTGTCAATGCCGCTACATTGGCTCTAGTGGACGCTGGGATCCCCATGCGCGATTATGTGTGTGCGTGCAGCGCTGGGTTTGTGGAGGACACCCCGCTGGCAGATCTGTGTCATGCAGAGGAGAGCGGTGGAGGAACAGCGCTGGCTCTGGCTTTGCTGCCTCGTAGTGGAAATATTGCCCTGTTGCAAATGGACGCCCGGCTCCATCAGGACCACCTGGACACACTGATGGAGGCGGCCATGACGGCGTGCAAAGAGTTCAGTAAAGTTCTAGACAGTGTCGTACGGCAGCATCTAGAGGAGGTTTCAGATCTGACCAGAGATTGAGATGGAGATTTAATGGACATCTATGGAGTCAGATCAGTGTCAAAAATAATACATTTACAAAATATAATTCGCTTAAATATGATTCAGAAATACACAAATCCAATTCATTTGGTGAAAATATTTCTGATATTTACTGGTGAATTCATGAACTGTGTGTTGTGTTTATGAATAGTGTTTTGATTTTATGAATTGGATTATGTAATTGTGAATTGTGATGTATGAACTTTTAGTAAATTAATTATTTTTGAGACTGATCTGACTCCATAGGAAATGCTTTATTAATTTGTTATTCATTTAATC
Source organism: Danio rerio (assembly GCF_052040795.2). Lineage (NCBI taxonomy): Eukaryota > Metazoa > Chordata > Actinopteri > Cypriniformes > Danionidae > Danio > Danio rerio. The sequence goes on from NC_141022.1 coordinate 2,486,496, forward strand.
TTTGAAGCATGCACTTGGACTAAAAAAAACAACAACAGATTTGATCGACATGTATGGAGTTAGATCAGTCTCAGAAATAACACATTTACAAAATATAATTCGCAAGTTTAAATATAATTAAAAAATACACAAATCCAGTTCATTTGGCGAAAATATTTATGATTTTTACTTGTGAATCTATAAACTGTGTGTTGTATTTATGAATTGTGTTTTGAATTTACGAACTTAATTTAATAAATGTGAATTGCGCTATGCATGTATGAATTTCATTTCATAAATGTATTATTTTTGAGACTGATCTGACTCCATAGGAAATGCTTTAGTCATTTATTCTTCATTTTAGTGTCTGAAGCATGCGCTTGAACTGAAAAACACACAGAATTGATCGACACAGAAAAAAATAAGTTTGTATATCAGCTTATCCAGAAGAAATGCCACCTAAAAAGCGCTGAACACATTTTGTTATAATAATGTCCTCTGTTGTGAGAGAGTTGTAATAAAACAATGGTATGTTTTTAACAAATGAACACTTTTCCTTTTGTGTTTTATCAAATCAGCCATGATTTAATCAGATTTAGTACTCTTAATAAACAGTGGGGATCGAAAGTTTGGGCGCCCCAGGTAAAAATTTGAATTAATGTGCATAAAGAAGCCACGACAAGATGGAAAAATCTCCAAAAGGCTTTAAATTACAGATTAGACATTTTTTTTAATGTCAAAAAGTTAAACTTTATTTCCATCATTTACACTTTCAAATTAACAGAAAATAAAAAAAACCTTTTAGGAACGTTCTCTGTAGGTTTTTTTATTTTATTTTTTTGGTAACCAAAATATAACCTTCCCAGAACGTTCCCTGCAGGCTATTTTCGATGGTTATTTTATTACCTACAGATAACCTTCCCAGAACATTCCCTCTAGGTTTTTTTAGGGTTTTTTTTCATAACCTTGAGATAACCTTCCCAGAACGTTCATTGTAGGTTAATTTTTGGGATTTATTTTATAACCAAAAGAGAACCTTCTCAGAACGTTTTTTTTGTAGATTATAATATCTTGAACTGCCGCCTTTGGCAAGTATCACAGCTTGTAAATGTTTTTTTGTACAATTTTAAGTTTACAGTTTACATTTCAGATATAACTTTTTTTCAAATGTTACACTCTAAAAAAAACCTTGAGTTATTTAACCCAATAATTAAGTTAAACATATTTGGTGCTTTGTTGGGTTATTTTAACCTTTATTATGTTATTTAATAGTAACTCAACCAGTTGGGTTAAATAGTGCATTGTTGGGTTATTTTTAACCTTTATTATGTTATTTATTAGTAACTCAACCAGTTGGGTTAAATAGTATGTGCTTTGTTGGGTTATTTATATCATAACTCAACCAGTTGGGTTAGAATTTTTAATTTTAACAGTCAACTGATTTAACTGACACAGAACAGCTGCATTAATATGTGCGCTTAATGTTGTTTTTGCATTCTAAAGTTTATTTAAGCTCTTAACGCAATAATATTGTTGTCTTTAGCACCCAGCGGAGACATTTATTTATTTACACTATCATAATTATAAAATTAATAGTAGTAATAGTAATAGAGTAATACCAGAATGAAAAAAAAAACATTTATTTAAAATAACCCAATGCATTAAGTTAAAATACCCCATAGTTGGGTTTAATGTTGGGGTATTTTTAACCCAACTATTTTATCAGAGTATGAAAAATGCACAAATACAATCCCAATACAGTAAAAAGAAGTAAATGGGAAAACACATGTAGGGGTTTATACATCATCACAAATTAAAGGAAAATATTACATAATTTACAAATTTTACAAGTTCTCCCGTGTAAAATGATGACGTGATGCTGGGTTATGGCGTCATTCACAGAAAGTATGTAGGCTATCAATAAGGAAGTTAAAGCGCCGGTAGTTCCCCTTTACTATATGAGAACTACGAGTGGATCCAACGTGTGCTAACAAGTTCGTGTCTGGACATTTTGGCTGATTTCTGGTCGCCGATGTGGAATTTGAAGCACCGTTTTCTTACCGGAGCGAGTTAAAAACTGAACAGTAGTGAAAAACAACACGACGAAAAGAGAGGATGGATGTTACTCACCTGACGGAGGACGAAATGGCCGATATAAAGAAGGAAGTGAGTAAAACGAAACAAAACGCGTTAATGAAATCGAGAATCTATTAATCAGATAATGCCTACGTTAAAAGTAGAAGTGAAAGCGCTGAGGGGCACTGACCACAAACCTGATCGATGCAACCAAACGTTTATCAGGTGTAAAAATCTGAAAGCAAATGATTTCTAAATGAGTTCGTCAAGTTTTTATACTCCGACTTCACTTTATTAGAGTGTGAACTGCTTTATGAAGTACCTAAGACGAGCATATTAATCATATTGGTCTACGAGATTAAATAAACCCACATTAAAACATACTACAGTGGGCTAATTCTGGCAAATGTTAGTGTTTATGAACAATGCTAAAGTAGGCTAACGTTACTTGAATTATTCTGTTGTAATGTTGTTGTTGTTGTTATGGTAATACAACAGTATAAACATGTCACAATACTGTAATACATACAACAGTTTACACTTAATAGTAGCTTACAATACTAATGTAACACTAATAATACACTGCTAACGTATACTACAGTATTTATAACAGCTTATGAGTTCAATATTGATAAGTAACATTCATTTATAAAGAGTTCACTGAAGAGTTTAATACACTTAACTATAGTATAGTTCAAAAACATTACTTTTCCAGCATATGTTTTACGCAGCGGATGCCCTTCCAGTACTGGGAATTTTATATATATATATATATATATATATATATATATATATATATATATATATATATATATATAAATATATATTTATTTTTTTCCTTCAGCTTAGTCTCTATTTCAGAGGTCGCCACAGCGGAATGAACCGGCAACTTTTCCAGCACGTTTCACGCAGCGGATGTCCTTCCAGTATTGGGAAACTTATATATATATATATATATATATATATATATATATATATATATATATATATATATATATATATATATATATATATATATACAGTTGAAGTCAGAATTATTAGCCCCCTTAATTATTAGGGCCCCTGTTTATTTTTTTCCCAATTTCTGTTTAATGAAGGGAAGATTGTTTCATCACATTTCTAAACATAATAGTTTTAAAAACTTATTTCTAATAACGAATTTATTTTCTCTTTGATGACAGTAAATAATATTTTAATTAATATTTTTCAAGACACTTCTATACAGCTTAAAGTGACATTTAAAGGCTTAACTAGGTTGATGAGGTGAATTTTAAGGTGAAGGTAATTTTGTCCCAAAATGTTTTTTAAAAAATTAATAACTGCTTTTAATCTTGCCAAAATAAAATAAATAAGACTTTCTCTAGAAGAAAAATATTATCAGACATACTGTGAAAATTTCCTTGCTCTGTTAAACATCATTTGGGAAATATTTAAAAAAATAAAATAAAATCAAAAGGTGGCTAATAATTCTGACTTAAACTGTATGTATATATATATATATATATATATATATATATATATATATATATATATATATATATATATATATATATATAATGTATATGTGTGTGTGTGTGTGTATTCTTTTTAAATACTATATATAACTATTGCACTTCAATACACTACAGTTTACAAATTTATAATAGCGTATTATACCAATAATACACTGCTAACGTATACTACTGTATTTATTACAGATTATAAGTTTAATGTTGATAAGCAGCATTCATTACAAAGAGTTTGCTATACCGTTTAATATACGGTTCAAAAACACTATTTACTAAATATATTTATTTATATAAATTTAATTAATTCATTTTCCTTCGGCTTAGTCTCTATTTCAGAGGTCACCACAGCGGAATGAACCGCCAACTATACTATGGATACCCTTCCAGCCCCAACCCAGTACTGGGAAACTATTTATATACATTTATTTTATATTATATATATATATATATATATATATATATATATATATATATATATATATATATATATATATATATATATATATATATATATATATATATATAGTTCAATACACTTTACTATAGTATGGTTCAAAAACACTATTTGCTATATATATATTTATATATATTATTTTACTATATATATTATAGTAAAATATTATATTATATTAAACATAAAAAATAATTATCTTTTATTAACTTATCAGATATTTATTCAGTAGGCAGACGCTTTTAATAAACACTACAATTCAACAGAGAGTAGCAGTATTTAAATGATATGTAAAGCACAAGCCTACCAGTCAAATGCATTCATTCATTCATTCATTCATTCATTCATTCATTCATTCATTCATTCATTTATTTATTTATTTATTTATTTATTTATCTTTGTTGAATAAGAGAAATCACACTAATCTCTGATCAAATCTCTGACACATGCCCAATCATTTTTGCCAGTCTTAAATGTTCCCTGCTTCAAAAATACTGATATATAATAGCCTCCCTGCAAAGCTCCCTGAAAAACTATGAGCTATTGGGCTTAGTGTTTTAAATGCAAAGTGTGGTCATTTCACATGTTTAATTGATTTAGTAATATAGGTTTATTGATAAATAAAATGTATTTATCAATTTTTTTTGAAAGCATCTTCACTTTACAGCATTTTTACACAAGTGCCTAAAACTTTGAACAGCTTTGCTGGTAGGTTTGTGGAAGTATCTTCAAGATGAGCCAGAGTTCTTCTTAACTGAGTTGTCCATCAGACAGACTGGATGATGATCAGATCATCTCTGAAAGTAAACTCACTGTTGAATTACAATTAATGATCAAAATAATGTCTAACTATTTCAATCTGCCACTAGCCTAAGACTTTTGCACAGTATTGTCAGTGTGTAATCATTAGTTCTTGTCTGTCATCGTAGGCCATAGAAAGGTTGCGACCGTACCTAGTGGATAAGATCATCGCCGACCGTCACTTTGATTATCTGCGCTCGAAGAAGATCCTGACCAGGGAAGACACGGAGGAGATCAGCTGCAGGACCACCAGAGGGAAACGCACCAGCAAACTGCTGGACATCCTGGCAGAAAACCCTCGCGGCCTGGACATGCTCATCGAGTCCATCAAATGGGGCCGAACGCTCAACTTTATCATCGCCAGGATCACAGACGAGGTGCAGCGGGTCAAAAACGAGCGCCTGGAGGCTTTAAAAGGTAACTTGAGATCACTCGTTACAGGGTTAAAAAGCTTTTCTTATTCCGCTGAGACCTGCTTGCAGCTTGTGTTGACAAATCCACTAGAGGGCGCCATCTACATTTTTGCAAATCTCAAATATGTGACTGAGCTATTTTTTCTCATACATGTCATTTATGTGAGAAGCTGATCAGCTTGTTGGGCATAATATATTACTGACCCATACACCTCCTCCCCAAACTCAACGATAGTGTTTTTAGATGCAAACGAGTAGAGAAAAGAGCATTGCTGGAACATTCTTTTACCATGGTTTTACATTGCTTATTTGTTTTTTACAAATAAAAAGTCTGCTCCACGCCCCAAGTATGACACTGTACGAGGTAAGCTGCAGAGCAAACTGACCACTCTGGAAAAGTTGTCTATATTGAGATGTTGTTTAAGCTGTTTTTGTGGCATTTATCTATTAACAACCATGCAAAATCGATGTTATCGTTGATAATGTGTCCCTGTAAATCTTTATGCTGTAAATCTTTAAAAGGAACCAAAGTCGGCAGCATAACACCACCATGTAGTGTTCATTTTACCTAGAAAATGCTGGCAAGCACATGCAAAGGCACTTTTTGTGGTTTCCCAAAATATAGCCCTAGCCACATATTCACAATAAACACATATTGGGTGATATGTTTAGGATAAAGTACACCCAGGAGGTTGTTATCACAGAATACATCCCAAGAGGCTTTATCGGCAGTCTGACGTGAAGCCGAGCCCTGCTGTATAACACTAAAGGGTTTTTTCTGCGAAAACAACCATCCTGGATTTACTTTATCCTGCTTATTACATTGCTACTTGCCCCAAAATAGACACATAACATTGTATTGAGCTGTAATATTTTATTAATTCGTTAATTAAACGCAAAGCGGACAAAAATGAAAACAGCAGATGGAGTATACACTAACCTGTGCATTATTCAGACACTAGATGGCGGCAAACAGTCAAAAACACAAAGCTGACAGAAACAGCTGATGGAGTATACACTAACCTGCGCATTATTCAGACACTAGATGGCGCCAAACATTCAAAAACACAAAGCTGACAGAAACAGCTGATGGAGTATACACTAACCTGCGCATTATTCAGACACTGGATGAAGACAAACAGTCAAAAACACAAAGCTGACAGAAACTAAAACAGCTGATGGAGTATACACTAACCTGCGCATTATTCAGTCACAAGATGGCGCCAAACAGTCAAAAACACAAAGCTGACAGAAACTAAAACAGCTGATGGAGTATACACTAACCTGCGCATTATTTAGACACTAGATGGCGCCAAACAGTCAAGAACGCAAAGCTGAGAGAAACAAAACTGGCTGAATGGAGCATATACTAACCTACATATGATTTATTCACAAGACAACACTAAACAGTCAAGAACTGTTGCGTAATACACAAGCAGATACATTCTCAGTTCCTGGATGAGCCTGTGTTATTTAGCGGTTGTTATCTGAGAATAACACACCCTGGAATATCACAACTGACCAATCACAATCGAGTATTCCAGACAGCAGTGTAATAAATATTGTAATCGTGATATGTGATGACTTGTATAATGATTTCAGATTTTTTTTTTGTCATTTCGCCCAGCCCTAGTTTCCATTCAGTTTATTTATGTATTTCATATTTTTACTTATTACAGCGGGGTCCAACTCGGCTTACCCGACCACAAAAGGAGCAACCAATGACTTCTCCAAAATGGACTCGGACTATGATAAATACTCCACTATGTGTTTACATCCCGAAGGCGAAGCCAGTTCCTCATCCTCTGTGGCGACGGGATCCTTTAACCTGCGCTACAGCTCCACTCGGGGGAACGAGGCTCTAATGGTGAGTGGAGGTTCGGGTACTATGAACGTCTCCAGCACATCATCGATCCTTCCTAAACCAGGAGACCCCGGAGCTCCAGCTCTGCCCGAGGAGATGGAAAACGACGAGCAAGACATGGACGGCGGCGTATGTAAAAGTGCTGGAAGTAGCGGAGATGCTAACTTCCAGCCGCTACGATCGCGCTCTTTGTCTCCGTAAACGTCATAGAGAAAACACCATCAGGGTGTGAATAGGCATTGGACGATAACCGGTTTCAGAGTTTACCGCGGTTTGGAAAAGTCTGTTTTAGAAACTGCTAAAATTTTATGTGATATCTGGTCAGCCCGTGATTCAGCAAACTATTTATTATAGTTTATAAGTTTACTAAGACAGCACGGTGGCGCAGTGGGTAGCATTCTCGCTAGCAAGAAGGTCTCTGGTTCGAGCCTTGGCTGGATCAGTTGGCATTTCTGTGTGGAGTTTGCATGTTCTCCCCATGTTCGTGCGGGTTTCCTCCGGGTGCTCCGGTTTCCCCCACTGTCCAAACACATGCGCTATAGGGGAATTGGGTAGGCTAAATTGTCCGTAGTGTGTTTGTGTGAATGAGAGTTTATGGGTGTTTCCCAGTGATGGGTTGCAGATGGAAGGGCATCCGCTGCATAAAACATATGCTGGATAAGTTGGCGGTTCATTCCACTGTGGTGACCCTTAATAAAGGGACAAAGCCGAAAAGAAAATGAATGAATGAATAATCCTTAGTGTAGTACAGGGGTGTCAAACTCAATTCCTGGAGGGCCGAAGCCCTGCACAGTTTAGTTCCAACCCTGCTCCAACACACTTACCTGTAGGTTTCAAACAAGCCTGAAGGACTCGATTAGTTTGATCAGGTGTGTTTAATTAGGGTTGGAACTAAACTGTGCAGAGCTGCGGCCCTCCAGGAACTGAGTTTGACACCTGTGGTGTAGTATGATAGTATTTTTTACTATTAATTACTATAGTATTTCATTCATGTGAGTTGCAACATTCTGTAAGTGACCAATCTTAACCATTACCTATATAGTTAAATATTTAAAAAGCAAAAATATTATTCAAATAAAATCACTGAATTTCTCTTCATATGATAAAGTGATGAATGTTTCAGGCGGCCATGTTTTGTCAGGTGTATTCAGTGGTGGAAAGAGTACTGAAAAATCATACTCAACTAAAAGTACCACTACTTGCCTAAAAATGTAGTGCGAGTAGAGTAAAAGTATCTAATGTAAATATTACTCAAAGTATAAGTAAAAAGTAGCCCTTTCAAAAGTACTCATGAGTAGTGAGTAGTGAGTATTACGCTGTAAAAAGCTGATACATTTATACGTAATTTGTAGATGTGTGTACACGTAACATTCTGTAGTGCCATTCTGTAGTGCCCAGCAGGCACAAAACGTCATGGGATGTTAATATTAGGTTAGATTTAGGTTGTGATGTCAAGTGACCAAAATTCAATGTCTAGCCAACGTCTAAAGATAACGTTATTTTGATGTCTAATAACAACGTTAAATGAGGTTGATATTTGGTTGATTTTAGGTTGTTAGAAAGTGACCAAAATCCAACGTCGAGCCAACATCTTAAACCAACATCATATTGACGTCTAATACTGATATTTGTTCATTAGGGATGGCAACCAAAATCCAACATCTGATAGACGTCATAGTGATAACGTTCACACAACTTCAAGCTGTGACATCATTAGACGTTGATATTTGGTTGGGTTTCGGTTGGACATTGACGTTGGTCTGACATTGAGTTCTGACGTCAACCCGATTTTCATTTTAACTTAATTCCCCTTTATTTGTATAGCGCTTTTACAATGTAAATTGTGTCAAAGTAGCTTTACATAGAAGATCATAGTAAATACCAAACAAAACGCAGCGTCCCCACGACATCCGCTTGTTAAGTGGTGACGTGTTTGTGACGTATGTATACTGTTTCCGGGTCCAAGTCGCCACTCATCTGAGTGGAGAAATCATTCGTTTATGATCACGTTTTATTCCTGTCAAACATTAAAGTTAATTTTACATAAAGTCATAGTGTACACAACAATCTCTGGACTTGCTGCATAACAAATACCAAAACTTTTAACAATTTATAAAAAAATAATCACTTTCAGGCCATTGGATATTAGGCACGGACATATATATATTACGATCGTGATTTTCGAAAGCCTTAAATCGCTTTGTAAACATTTATTATCACCATTTCATGAGTCTCCCCATTCAGTTGAATAGAGCGCTTGGACCCGGAAGCCGCTTCGCGTGACGTCACACTTAACAAGCGGATTGGGGTACAACGTCAATGTGATGTCATGTTGATGTCTTGTGCTTGCTGGGTGTTTAAGGCCATTTCGGTCCCCATACAGCAGGGGTGTCCAAACTTTTTGGGCCGAGGGCCAGATGCAAAAAAACAAACGTTGTCGCGGGCCAAATTTTACATACATCACACAGACACGCACATATATATATATATATATATATATATATATATATATATATATATATATATATATATAGTTGAAGTCAGAATTGTTAGCCCCCCTAAATTATAAGCCCCTGTTTATTTTTTCCCCAATTTCTGTTTAACGGAGAGTAGATTTTTTTTCCACACATTTCTAAACATATTAGTTTTAGTTACTCATTTCTAATAACTGATTTATTTTATCTTTGCCATAATGACAGTAAATAATATTTGACTAGATATTTTTAAGACACTTCTATACAGCTTAAAGTGACATTTAAAGGCTTAACTAGGTTAATCAAGTTAACTAGTCAAGTTAAGGTAATTAGGCAAGTTATTTTATAACAATGGTTTGTTCTGAAGACTTAAGGGGCTAATAATTTTGACCTTAAAATGGTTCATAAAAAAATTTAAACCGCTTTTTATTCTAGTCAAAATAAAACAAAAGTCTTTGTCCAAAAGAAAAAAATATTATCAGACATACTGTAAAAATGTCCTTGCTCTGTTAAACATCATTTGGGAAATATTTAAAAAATAATAAATAAATCAAAGAGGGGCTAATAATTCAGATTTCAACTGTGTGTAGATAGACAGACAGACAGACAGACAGACAGACAGATAGATAGATAGATAGATAGATAGATAGATAGATAGATAGATAGATAGATAGATAGATAGATAGATAGATAGATAGATAGATAGATAGATAGATAGATAGATAGATAGATAGATAGATCATAACAAGAACTGCTGCTTAATTGAATGCATGTAATAGCGACACCCGGTGGTTATTTATTGAATTACGTTCATTTTTGTATAGCGGGCCAGATTCTATTGATATTTATAAAAAGCCTCGCGGGCCGCCACAAAACTGATTGCGGGCCGCAGATGGCCCACGGGCCGTAGTTTGGACACGCCTGCCATACAGTAAACATCTGTCATCTTCTCATCAGTGACATCATCTAAACAGTCTCTGGGTCAACGCGTGTTAACATTTTGGACATTTTCTCGGACACTTTTAGTGCTTTCAAACAGTTTGCTGCATTTATAAATCGCACATGTGTTGAGGTAGTTCATCATGATGTGATTTACCTTCTATGTGTGATTTGATTGGACTCACAGGACTGATTATTCTAATCCTCATAGACAAGAAAAAATAAAGTAGTGACTGCAGAATGAGAGAAAGTAGAGTAAAAGTACAGATGCAGCGCTAAACATGTACTCAAGTGAGAGTAAAATACACATTTTTAAAACTACAATTCCTGAGAAAAAGTAATTAATTACTGTAATTTGAGTATTTGCAGTTAGTTACTTTACACCACTGCGTGTATTCATCATTTATCTTCATTAATTGATATGATAACATGATATAATCATACGGAAATTATTGAAAGACATATTTTTGATGCCTCGTGGTTTATTCATATTTTTTATATGTATTTTTAAAATGGTCACATCTCTTAAAATGTACATTTAAAAGAAAAAGACTGTATTTTGAAGGTCTTAAGAGTTTAAAACATGCTTTATGCGGGTTAAATGTGCTTAATTAATCATTATAAATCATTATAAATAACAGTTTCTTCTTTCGTCGTGTCTTTTGTTGTGTGTAAATATGGGAATGAAGTGTTCTTATAGTAAACAGAAAGATCTGTAAGTGTCTGATATTGTTTCTGTGATGCTGAAGTTGTTGTGGTTACGCAGAGTAGTGGTTGAGTTGTGGGTGGATTAATCCATTTGAGCTCAGCACACCATGCTGCGTACTCTGAGTAATAGCAGAAGTAAAATCAGTGCAGGGATGAGTAATTCGTATGTTGCTAGCTGCTGAAGCTGTTTTAGGTGTACAATAATATTCCTGAGCTCATGTTCCTCTTGAATAATTAGTATTGTCAATGGGGTGTATGCACACAGACTTGTAGTTTCAGTCAGCCAGCCCCAGAGCTTCCCAATAATATCCAGCTGCAGACCCACACGTTGCAGGCACACACAGTCTAGGCCAGGGGTGTCCAAACTCAGTCCTGGGGGGCCGGTGTCCTACAATAATAATAATAATAATGCATTTAAAATTATTTTTCCAGGACTATTTGGACATGAAGAATAGCATGGAAATACTATTTAAAGTAAATACTGTAGTGTTTTTGAACCATGCTATTGTAAAGTACTGTTGTGGTGATACTATAGTTCCTATGGGGATGAAACAAGTATAGTAATATGACACAATACTGTGGTTTTACAACTGTATGCTATATTATACTACAGTGTGTATTATACTTCCAGAGTGGGATCAGCGACTAGACCAGGGGTGTCAAACTGAATTACTGGAGGGCCGAAGCCCTGCACAGTTTAGTTTCAAACCTGCTCCAACACACTTACCTGTAGGTTTCAAACAAGCCTGAAGGACTCAATTAGTTTGATCAGGTGTGTTTAATTAGGGTGGGAACTAAACTGTGCAGAGCTGCGGCCCTCCAGGAACTGAGTTTGACACCTGTGGACTAGACCCTTCCTGGAGAGCTGCCTTCCTGCACATTTCAGTTGCTACCCTGACCAAACACAACTGTTTGTAATTATCAAGTGCTGCTTTAGGTACTATTAATTGGTTCAGGTGTGTTTGATCAGGGTTGGGACTGAATTCTGCAGGAAGGCAGCTCTCCAGGAAGGGTCTACTCCACAGGTGTCAAACTCAGTTCCTGGAGGGCCGCAGCTCTGCACAGTTTAGTTCCAACCCTAATTAAACACACCTGATCAAACTAATTGAGTCCTTCAGGGTTGTTTGAAACTTACAGGTAAGTGTGTTGGAGCAGGGTTGGAACTAAACTGTGCAGGGCTTCGGCCCTCCAGGAATTGAGTTTGACACCCCTGGTCTAGTCGCAGGGTTGGTGACCCCTGGACTAGACTTTTGTCAGGTAGTGTATACAAAATTCTAAGACAACAGGAGGGTTAATATACAGTAAAGTGTATCCACGTATTTTTTTTTTTAGATGTTGTTCAATCACACAGACCTGCACTCATAAAATGACGCCTTCTTTTGTCCTTAGCCTGTATTTTGTAACTTAAATTTTTTGTTTATGTTCGATCCATTTAAATCCACCTTAAAAGTGAGCTTTTGTTGGGACAACAGGAAGGAATTGTGTGGAACCCAGCATTATTTACAGTGTCACAGCAAAGCCCTGCTAAAAAATCTAGCTTAGGGCGCTTTCACACCTACACTTTTGTTTCGGAACGTGTCTCGATTGCCCAGTTAGCGCGGTTCGTTTGGCATATGTGAACAGGGCAATCGCGCTCTGTTCCGCGCCAAAGTAATCGCTTCGAGTACGCTTGAATGAGGTGGTCTCGGCTCGATTAAAACGAACCCTGGAGCGGTTCGATTACAGTGAGAAAGCGATCCGATCCGAGCGCGGTTATATCACAGTGTTTTATGGATATGTAATAGGCTTACGGCTATATGAAGAGAGCATTATGAGTAGGGCGGGAAGTTTCGCGAGTCTCCGCATGCCCGCAAACGAGTGATGATCTCCCGGTAATCTCGCGTCTCCCTCCCAGTCCTCATCGCGCACCCTTCTCACCCCTCCCCACCGCATCTCGCGCTCGCACACCCTGTCAATCACCACCAAACCACCACCTCACCTGACAGCTGAGCGGGACGCTGCAAAATAAACCCTGACAATGTGAGGAGAGTTTACTCGCACGTGACTTGTTTTAGCTCTTTTTGTGCGATTAGAAACTTTGCAGTGTGAAAGCGAACCGCTCCAAGAGCAAAGAGCAACAATGTAACAATCTCTGTTTCAGAACAACTGAATCCATTCACAGGTGTGAAAACAGCCTTAAACCAGTCTAGGCTGGTTTTAGCTGGTCGACCAGCCTGCTTTTAGAGGGATTTTGGCCATTTCCAGGCTGGTTCCCAGCCATTTCCAGCCTGGTTTTAGCTGGTCAGAATGGAAAATGACCAGCTAAAACCAGCTTCCAACCTGGCTAGGCTGGTCAAGCTAGTTTTAGCTGGTCACCTCCCAGCCTGACCAGCTAGGACCAGGCTGGAAATGGCTAGGAACCAGCCTGGAAATGGCCAAAACCCCTCTAAAACCAGGCTGGTCGACCAGCTAAAACCAGCCAACCAGCCTAGGCTGGTTTAAGCAGTTTTTTTCGGTAGGGAGAGCATAGAATCACCAAGAGGTGACACTCTAGTGCAATTTGGTAAACAGCCACTAGATGGCGCAACAGCCATTTTGCAATGAAAACTCCAATTGAACAACGGTATAAGTCTGTAATAAACTATTAAAAGTGCTGATGATTGTGATGGTAAGTGTTGTATTGTTGTCTTTCAGGTTATTGCGCTTTTTAAATAAATAAATAAATAAAAAACAAAGCAGCTGCTCGCCATCGCGACAGCAATAAGATCCAATGGACAGCCGATTGATTTCACTCCAAAATGGCGGAATGGCAGGGCTGTTGCTGGGCGCTGCTGCTGCAATGGAACGCTCTATTCAGCGTCACCTCTTGCTCTTTATTCACAGAATAAAAAAATGCAGGGTTCCACATAAAATACCTTCATATTTTTCCTACACAAATTAATTAAGCTCACATTTAGGGCAAATTTCAGTGGATTGAACATAAAAGAATTGTTGCAAAGCAAAGCAAAGGAGTTGTGCTGTTTCAAGTGCTTTGAACCAGCAACAAAAGTGATTTTTTGAGTTTAGTGAATGCGGCACAACCTGCTCTGAAAGGTGTTATCTGCAGTGCACACTTCATCTGATGAATTGAAACAATGTGACTTTATCTGATAAACTTCTGTCAGCTCTGGCTCCACCAGTCTGAAAAGTGGAAGACAGCAGCTTCAGTTCCTCAAATGTGGACACGCTGCGTGTGTGTGTGTGTGAGAGAGTCAGTGTGATTTTCTGACTGTCAGCGAGTGGCACAATGTCTGACCGAGCTTCACACACTCATAAAAGCGCAACACTTCTGGACCCGGAGTGTGTGGAAAGCTTAAGGAGAAAACTCAAGTATTTCTTCATGAGTCCGTGTCAGAAATACAGCACTAGAGGACGGATACCATGGAAGATGATGCTGCAGATACTCAAGATTGTCATTATTACCGTTCAGGTGTGTGTGATTTAATACACTCTGTTTCATTTCACTGAACTGCTGAAAAATCCAGCTTAAACCAGCCTAGGCTGGTTGGCTGGTTTTAGCTGGTCGACCAGGCTGGTTTTAGAGGGGTTTTGGCCACTTCCAGGCTGGTTTTCAGCCATTTCCAGCCTGGTCTTAGCTGGTCAGGCTGGGAGATGACCAGCTAAAACCAGCTTGACCAGCCTAGCCAGGCTGGGAGTCCAGCCAAAACCAGCTATATCCAGCTTAAAGCAGGCTGGTCAAGCTGGTTTTAGCTGGATTTAGCTGGTCATTTTCCAGCCTGACCAGCTAAGACCAGGCTGGAAATGGCTGGAAACCAGCCTGGAAGTGGCCAAAACCCCTCTAAAACCAGCCTGGTCGACCAGCTAAAACCAGCCAACCCGCCTAGGCTGGTTTAAGCTGGATTTTTCAGCAGGGCATGTTTATTTGATTTGATTTAAAGCAGTGGTTCTCAAACTGTGGTACGTGTACCACTAGTAGTACGCGGGCTACCTTCTAGTGGTACGCGGAGGAATGAAATATGTCATATACATGCTACATATAATTCAAAATTTATTAAAAATGATGTATATAATATGCTATATATTATATAGGCTATATTTCTGAGGTAATCTGCCAGGTTTTTTTAACTGTGCAGAGTTTTAGCTGCTTTACTGGTCCAACTACGCTACGGTATTTCAATGCTGCTCATTTTGGTGGTACTTGGAAAGACAATGTTTTTTTAAGGTGGTACTGAACCGCTGATTTAAAGGGTTAGTTCACTCAAAAACAAACATTCTGTTATTATTTACTAATCCTCCACTTGTTATGAGTTTCTTCTGTCGAACACAAAAGAAGATGTTTTAAAGAATGCTGTAGACCTTTTTTGTACTATAGAAGTCAATGGTTACAGGTTTCAAACATTCTTCAAAATATCTTCTGTTGTTTTCAACAAATGAAAGATTTGAAACAAGTGGAGGATTAGTGAATAATAACAGAATGTTAGTTTTTGGGTGAACTCTCCCTTTAAATCAAATTAAATATACAGTGAAATAAAATCCTTTATGAGTTACAAACCTTTACGAGTCATTTTGATTTAGTAGATATTTTAGAAGATATTTTGAAGAATGTTAGAAAACGATAACCATTGACATTCAGTAGAAAAAAAAAGCACTGAAAGTCAATGGTTACAGATTTCCAACATTCTTCAAAATATCTTCTTTTGTGTTCAGCAGAAGAAAAAATCTGGTAAAGGATTTCAGTTCACGGTATATTTGATTTTATTTAAAGGGTTAGTTCACTCAAAAACAAACATTCTGCTATAATCCTCCACTTGTTATGAGTTTCTTCTGTCAAACACAAAAGAAGATGTTTTAAAAAATGCTGTAAATCTTTTTTTTTTTACTATGGAGGGCAATGGTTACAGGTTTCAAACATTCTTCAAAATATCTTCTTTTGTTTCCAAAATAAGTGGAGGATTAGTAAATAATAACAGAATGTTCGTTTTTTTGGGTGAACTCTCCCTTTAAATCAAATTAAATATACAGTGAAATGAAATCCTTTATGAGTTACAAACCTTTATGAGTCATTTTCATTTAGTAGATATTTTAGAAGATATTTTGAAGAATGTTAGAAAACGATAACTATTGACATTCAGTAGAAAAAAAACACTGAAAGTCAATGGTTACAGATTTCCAACATTCTTCAAAATGTCTTCTTTTGTGTTCAGCAGAAGAAAAAATCTGGCAAAGGATTTCAGTTCACTGTATATTTGATTTTATTTAAATGGATTCACCCAAAAATGAACATTCTGTTATTATTTACTAATCTTCTACTTGTTTAAACCTTTAAGAGATGCTTTCTTCTGTTGAACACAAAAGAAGATGTTTTGAAGAATGTTGGAAATCTTTGACCATTTATTTCTGTTTATTTTACTAGGGATTCCATTTAATTAGATTTAAAGTGCTAGTTCATGCAAAAATGAAAATTCTGTCACCATTTACTCTCCTGTTTATTAAAAGCTTCATGAGTTTCTTCCTTCTGTTGAACACACAAGATGTTTTGAAAAATGCTGGAAACCTATTTACTTTGATAGGGTTTTTTTTTTTTCGTTACTGGAAGTCACTGGTTACCGGTTTCTAACATTCTTCAAAATACCTTCTAAAGTATATTCTATATTAAAATATCTCGTAAAGGTTTGGAACTTATTAAGGATTTCATTTCAATGTATATTTGATTTGATTTAAAGCAATAGTTCACCCAAAAATGAACATTCTGTTATTATTTACGAATCATCCACTTGTTTCAAACCTTTATGGGTTTCTTTCTTCTGTTGAACACAACATAAGATGTTTTGAAGAATGCTGTAAACCTGTAACCATTTATTTCTTTCGTTTTTGTTGTTCATCTATGGAAATCAATGGTTACCTGTTTCTAACATTCTTCAAAATGTCTTCTTTTGTGTTCAGCAGAAGAAAAAAACTTGTAAAGGATTTCACTTCACTGTATATTTGATCTTATTTAAAGGGATAGTTCACCCAAAAATGAATATTTTGTAATCCTCCACTTTTTTTTTAAACCTTTAAGGTTTTCTTCTGTCGAAAACAAAAGAAGATGTTTTGAAGAATGCTGTAAACCTTTTTTTTTGTACTATGGAAGTCAATGGTTACCGGTTTCGAGCATTCTTAAAAATATCTTCTTTTGTGTTCAACAAGAATAAAACTTGTAAATATGTAACTTGTAAAGGATTTAATTTCATGATATATTTGATTTAATTTAAAGGGTTAGTTCAGGCAAAAGTTAACATTTTGTCATTATTCACTAATCCTCCATCGTTTCAAACCTTTATGGGTTTCTTTTTTTCTGCTGAACACAAAAGAAGATGTTTTGAAGAATGCTGTTAATGTTTTTTTTTTTTGTACCATGAAAGTCAATAGTTACCGGTTTCTATCATTATTCGAAATATCTTCTTTTGTGCTCAACAGAAGAAAAAAAAAAACTTGTAAAGGTTTGGAACTTGTAAAGGATTTCATTTCTCTGTATATTTGATTTAACTTAAAGGGTTAGTCCACTCAAAAATGAATATTCTCCTATTATTATTTACTAATCCACCACTTGTTTCAAACATTTGGGAGTTTCTTCTGTTAAACACAAAAGAAGATGTTTTAAAGAATGCTGTAAACTTGTAAACCTTTGTTTATTTGTTTCATCTATGGAAGTCAATGGTTACCGGTTTCTAACATTCTTCAAAATATCTACTTTTGTGTTCAACAGAAGAAACTTGGAAAAGGTTTGTAACTTGTAAAGGATTTCAGTTCGCTGTATTTAAAGGGAAAGTTCACGCAAAAATGAAACGTCTGTCATCATTTAATCACCTGTTTATTAGGAGTTTCTTTCTTTTGTTGAACACAAAAGAAGTTTTGAAGAATGCCGGAAACCTGTAACCATTGACTTCCATGACATTTGTTTTTCCATCTACGGGAGACAAAAGTTACCAGTTCCTAACATTCCTCAAAATATCTTCTTTTGTGCTCAACAGAAGAAAGGTTTGGAACTTGTAAAGGATTTCACAGAATTTTATCTAAAGGGATAGTTCACCCATAAATGAACATTCTGTCACCATTCACTCACCTGTGTATTGAAACCTTTATGAGTCTCTTTCTTCCGTTGAACACAAAAGAAGATATTCTGAAGAATGCTGGAAACATGTAGCTATTTACTTTTATAGTGTTTGTTTTTCATCTATTGAAGTCAATGGTTACCGGTTTCTAACATTCTTTAAAATATCATCTTTTTTTATGTTTGAAAGAAGAAAGAAACTCGTAAAAGGTTTGGAACTTGTAAAGGAATTAATTTAGCTGTATATTTGATTTTATTTAAAGGGATAGTTCACTCAAAAATAAATATTCTATTATTATTCACTAATTCTCAACTTGTTTCAAACATTTACGAGTTTCTTTCTTCTGTTGAACGCAAAAGAAAATGTTTTGAAGAATGCTGGAAACCTGTAACCATTGACTTCCACAGTGTTTAGTATTCATCTACGTAAGTCAATAGCTACCGGTTCCTAACATTCTTCAAAATATCTTCTTTTGTGCTCAACAGAAGAAAGAAACTTGTAAATTATTTGATTTCACTGTATGGGCCAGTTTGCATGTTCTCCCGTGTTGGCGTGGGTTTTCTCCGGGTGCTCCGGTTTCCCCCACAGTCCAAACACATGCGCTATAGGGGAATTGATGAACTAAATTGGCCGTAGTGTATCAGTGTGTGTGAATGTTAGAGTGTACGGGTGTTTCCCAGTACTGGGTTGCAGGTGGAAGGGCATCCTCTGTGTAAAACAAATGCTGGATAAGTTGGCGGTTCATTCCGCCGTGGTGAGCCCTGATGAATAGAGGGATTAAGCTGAAGGAAAATGATTGAATGAATGTTGTAACTTGATTTAGTTTGTATTTTCCTCCTCAGCTGGTCTCTTTTGGATTGAGCAACGAGATGATGGTGACGTTCAAAGAGGAAAATCTCATCGCCTTCAAGCACTTCTTTCTGAAAAACTACAAGGACAGCAATAAACATTACGCCTTGTACACAAAACATGAAGTTCACGACCACATCCTCTACACCATCAGACGGGTAAATCCTCTGCATTACACAGCAACACTTAAATAATGGCTGACACTGTAAATTCCCACTTTTAAGACATTTAAAGGTTATTAGCACTTATAAAGTAGGATCTTATTCATTCATTCATTCATTTTCTTGTCAGCTTAGTCCCTTTATTAATCCGAGGTCGCCACAGCGGAATGAACCGCCAACTTATCCAGCACATTTTTACGCAGCGGATGCCCTTCCAGCCGCAACCCATCTTTGGGGGAGATCCACACACACTCATACACTACTGACAATTTGGCCAACCCAATTCACCCGTACCGCATGTGTTTGGACTGTGGGGGACACAGGAGCACCCGGAGGAATCCTACGCAGGGAGAACATGCAAACTCCACACAGAAACTCCTATTGAGCCGAGGCTCGAACTAGCGACCTTCTTGCTGTGAAGTGACAGCACTACCCACTGCGCCACCAGGATCTTATTCTTCATCCCTAATCGACAACTACTTTCATTCATTCATTTTCCTTCGGCTTAGAGCCTTATTCAACAGGGGTCGCTCAGAGGAATGAACCACCAACTTATCCAGCATATGTTTTACACAGCGGATGCCCCTCCAGCTGCAATCCAGTACTGGGAAACACCCATACACACTCATCCACACACACACACTCATACACAACGGCCAATTCCCCCTATAGCGCACGTGTTTGGACTGATGGGGAGCTCCCGGAGGAAACCCACACCAACACGGGCAGAACATGCAAAACACAGAAATGCCAACTGACCCACCCGGAACTCGAACCAGCGACCTTCTTGCTGTGAGACCACAGTGCTAACCACTGAGCCATGCCTCATGCTCTCCCATAAGCAGAACATTGACTGTTTGTTTGAGGCAGAAGTCAAAGTTAATCATTAATATGTGTTCCTCATACTACAAATCCATAATGGAATTGTATGTGTGCTTGCGTACATGTATACACACGAACATGTAAAGCCACATAAAGAAAACCACATGCAGTCAGAGGTGTTTTAAACTTAAACATGTGCATATTTCACGCTTCACATGATATGTTTGGGCATTAGCTGTTGTTGTATCTATGAGGTAATAGCGTAAGTGAAGTTTCACAAACTAATTTCGAGAGGAGCACGTGATATGATTGACCGCAGCTGGTCCCTCATCTACAATCATTAGTTAGCAAATCAGATTAATCCAAACTCACTTTAAATAGCCTAGCTAGAACTACTCCCTTACCTTTGTTTTCTGAAGAAACCCCCCATCCGCCCCTTCTCCCCCTTTCCTCCTTAACCACAGCGGAGCTCTCGAGAACCGCCTGATCTCGTACTCCCTTTACATGCTCAATCCAGCAGGCGGGAGCCCTGGGCTCAATTATATCCGAGCTCAGGGTTCTCTCCCGGGACAGCATGCCAAACCTGCTAACAGTTGTCCAACGTTATCTAAGTGTGAACTCTTGAGTTCTGTTTTATGGGTTGTTTACATTTACATCAATTACATTTATAGTCATTCATTCAATCATTCATTTTCCTTCAGCTTAGTTCCTTATTCATCAGGGGTCGTCACAGCGGAATGAACCACCAACTATTCCAGCATATTCCAGCACAACGGATGCCCTTCTAGCTGCAACCCAGTACTGGGAAACAGCCACACGCTCAAACACTATGGCCAATTTAGTTATCTATAGCGCATGTGTTTGGACTGTGGGGGAAACCGGAGCTCCCGGAGGAAACCCACGCCAACACAGGGAGAACATGCAAACTCCACACAGAAATCCCAACTGACCCATCCGGGACTCGAAACAGTGGCCTTCTTGCTGTGTGGCTACAGTGTTAACCACCGAGCCACTCGTTTATAGTCATTTTAAATCAAATGTATTTATTCAAATTTGAATTCAAACTTCTATTTCTTCGGATCATTCGTTTCTAATAGTTGTGTTTGTTTGTTTGTTTGTTTGTTGGTTTCTTGTCAGTATCTACAGCTACAAAACCTGACGATTGGCAATCAAGCGCTGGAGATGATCGATGGTCTGGCGACTCCTCTGTCTCTCTGTCAGCAGTTGTATCGACATGCGCGCGTCGTGCCGTCTAATGAGACGTTTGAAATCGATCCACATGTAGAGACAGGTACCGCAAACCTTCATCCAGGGGCGGACTGGGACTAAAAATCAGCCCTGGCAGTGTAGCCACATCAGCCCACATTACCACTCTGACACAGCCCCATCCACGGACACGCACATAAGATATATAAACGTTGATTTCAATAGTTTATTAATCCTTTACTAACTCATTCTGAAGGATCCTAAAAACCCTCAACTACTCTTAAATACGAATGGTTTGTAAATAATGCGATACTTAATTTAGTAATGAAAAGGAAATCATTAACTAAGTATGAACATTCAATTATTAGCACATTATGTAGGTGCTTATAAGTCAAGAATACAGCATTTATAGCTGCAGTTATAAACTGCTTACTAACGTTTATTAATGTAAATTAACTATGTATTAACTATGTATTATTAATGTAAATTAACTATGTATTAACTATGTATTATTAATGTAAATTAACTATGTATTAACTATGTATTATTAATGTAAATTAACTATGTATTAACTAAGTATTATTAATGTAAATTAACTATGTATTAACTATGTATTATTAATGTAAATTAACTACGTATTAACTATGTATTATTAATGTAAATTAACTATGTATTAACTATGTATTATTAATGTAAATTAACTACGTATTAACTATGTATTATTAATGTAAATTAACTATGTATTAACTATGTATTATTAATGTAAATTAACTATGTATTAACTATGTATTATTAATGTAAATTAACTACGTATTAACTATGTATTATTAATGTAAATTAACTATGTATTAACTAAGTATTATTAATGTAAATTAACTATGTATTAACTATGTATTATTAATGTAAATTAACTATGTATTAACTAAGTATTATTAATGTAAATTAACTACGTATTAACTATGTATTATTAATGTAAATTAACTATGTATTAACTATGTATTATTAATGTAAATTAACTACGTATTAACTATGTATTATTAATGTAAATTAACTATGTATTAACTATGTATTATTAATGTAAATTAACTATGTATTAACTAAGTATTATTAATGTAAATTAACTATGTATTAACTATCTATTATTAATGTAAATTAACTATGTATTAACTATCTATTATTAATGTAAATTAACTATGTATTAACTATGTATTATTAATGTAAATTAACTATGTATTAACTAAGTATTATTAATGTAAATTAACTATGTATTAACTATCTATTATTAATGTAAATTAACTATGTATTAACTATCTATTATTAATGTAAATTAACTATGTATTAACTATCTATTATTAATGTAAATTAACTATGTATTAACTATGTATTATTAATGTAAATTAACTATGTATTAACTAAGTATTATTAATGTAAATTAACTATGTATTAACTAAGTATTATTAATGTAAATTAACTATGTATTAACTATCTATTATTAATGTAAATTAACTATGTATTAACCATGTATTATTAATGTAAATTAAATGTAAGTTAACGCTTAAAAGATAATGAATTCACTATTTGCTAATGCTTAATAAATGATTTATAGTGTGTAGTTATTATAAAGTGTTACCCAATTATATTGTTATTACTATCATCATCATCATCATCATCATTATATTCAAATCTTGCAAAAGATAAAAGCTGCCTGCATCTAAAAACAATACATACAAATTTTTTATTTTTATTTTTAAATAGCTCACCGGCCCACATTTTTAAAAATGGTCCAGCCCTTCTGGCAGAATTGCCGGATGGCTAATCCGCCTCTGCCTTCATCATAATACAGATGGAAAGATTACAAGAATGATACAAATGTTATGCACATCCCAGTGGGCAACTTGATCAAGGGGCATCAGAGCAAGAAGGTTGCTGGTTCGAGTCCTGGCTGGGCCAGTTGACATTTCTGTGTGGAGTTCTCCAGATCTCCCCAAGCTCAAACTCCCCTCTCGCCATGCAAACGGGAGGGAGCCCCGGACTCGAGGATCTTATGAGCTCAGGGCTCTGAGCATGCCAAACCAGCTTTATAATCAATCATCAGTGTGAGCTTTAAAACATGATTTTTTTTTTTGTACGCAGAATTGTTCAAGCATATACAACAAGTCATTTTTTGTGTGCGCAAAACCATGATCCTTTGCACTCAAAATGGTTCATGTGTGCACAACAAGCCACTTTGCGCTCATAAAACATGATACTTTGTGTGCAGAATTGATATTGTATGCAGCAAGTTATCTTTAATTTAGGTTAATGTCAATTTGATTTTGTTTTGACATCAAGGTGCACACTGGGATAGCAGACGCATTCTGCAAAATCAAAATATGATCTGCGGTTCTCCTAAATAATGAATCATTCTGATTTATATCTCACATTTTGATCGTGCATTTTGTTATATTTCTTTGCAGAGTGTGTTTCTGTGTATCCCCTTTCTCCCATCACGACTGACAGTCTGGAAAACTCCCTGAACTTGACTTTAGATTTTCAAAGGTGTGTGTGTGTGCGTTACAGCCTCCTCTGATCATGCATTCATCAGTTTACATGATCTGTTTACTGTGTGATAAGAACAACATTGTTGTGATTCTCTTGCAGGTTGTTAGCGGTAAACATTTATCTGAAGATCAAGGCTATCAACATTCAGACGGTTCGCCATCAAGAGTTACCAGACTGCTACGACTTCAGCATTAATGTGAGCTAGCAGTAAACTCAGAACGACGTCGTGTCTTTCTCCATTTCAGTAAAATATCCAGGATTGGCTAATAGAGGGTTGTCACAAATGAAAGTTATGCATTTCCTCCATTGGCTAATATACAGCTGAGGTCAGAATTTTTAAGCCTCCGTTATTTTTTTGCCCAATTTATGTTTAGCGGAGAGCAGATTTCTACATTTCTAATTATAATAGTTTTAATAACTCATCTCTAATAACTGATTTATTTTATCTTTGCCATGATGACAGTAGATAATATTAGACTAGATATTCTTCAAGACACTTCTATACAGCTTAAAGTGACATTTAAAGGCTTAACTAGGGTAATTAGGGTAACTAGGCAGGTTAGGGTAATGGTTTGTTCTGTAGACTATCGAAAAACATTTAGATTAAAGGGGCTAATAATTTTGATCATAAATGGTGTTTAAAAAATTAAGAACTGCTTTTATTCTAGCCAAAATAAAACAAATAAGACTTTCTCCAGAAGAAAAAATATTATCAGAAACACTGTGAAAATTTCCTGAATCTGTTAAATATCATTTGGAAAATATTTAAAAAAATAACTCTGTGGGTTTGTCACTATACGCATGTTTATCCGTCATTTTGGCTTTAGTATTTGTGTGTGTGAGTGTGTGTACATGTTTTTGTGACATATCAGGACACAAATCTGTATAATGCCATTATAACACAGGTATGACACAGGTATTATATGACCAAAAGCTCATAAATCACAGGGAAGGAGTTTTTTCAGAAAGTAAAACTGCACACAGTCTCCTGTGAGGGTTGGTTTAGGTATAGGGTGGGGTTAGGACGATCAAAAATAAAGTAATTACAGTTGAAACACAATAGAAACTATTAATGTCCCCACAACTCACAAAAAACAAATATGTGTGTGAGCCATTTTTTTAAGATTTATTTTTGGCCTTTTTTTTTTTAGATAGGACAGTATTGAGACAGGAAGCGAAGTAGGAGAGAGAGAAATGTCCTCAAGCTGGGATTCGAACTCGGGACGCCCTGACGTGCTACTGCACCATATGTCAGTGCGCTAATTACTAGGCCAGTGGTTCTTAAACTGTGGTACGTGTACCACTAGTGGTACGCGGGCTTCCTTCTAGTGGTACACGGAGGAATGAAATATGTCATATACATGCTACATATATTTCAAAATGTATTAAAATTGATGTATGTAATATGCCATATAGCCTATATTTCTGAGGTAATCAGCCACGTTTTTTTATCTGTGCAGAGTTGTAGCTGCTTTACTGGGCCTACTACGCTACTGTATTTCAATACTGCTCATTTTGGTGGTACTTGGAGAGACAATTTTTTTCTGAAGTGATACTTGATGAAAAAAGTGTGAGAACCACTGAGCTAGGCCATTGTGCTGTTATGTCAGCCATTTGGTTCCTGGCAATTATGAATTGTTTGGTCACAAGATTAAACATTCATTATTTCAGTGTCATCAATAAGAGAATGACTGGGATTCCCTTCTAGTTTCCATGGGTTTGTCTCATGACGCAAAATATGAGTCACATGACCCAAATCATCAAACGTAATGACAAACAAGAGAACTTGGCTAAAAACAATCCATTATTGATTTATTTTTAACATGAATGAACAGCTTTATACAGTTGAAGTCAGAATTATTAGCCCTCCTGTATATTTCCCCCCAATTTCTGTTTTATCGAGAGCAGATTTTCTTCAACACGTTTCTAATCATAATAGTTTTAATAACTCATCTCTAATAACTGATTTATTTTATCTTTGCCATGATGACAGCACATAATATTACACTAGATATTCTTCAAGACACTTCTATACAGCTTAAAGTGACATGTAAAGGCTTCACTAGGGTAATTAGGGTAAAGTTAGGGTAATTAGTAGGGATGGCTGACGTGAAACTGACGTTTCGACACAGTGTCGAGATCCCGAAGCGCAAGTGTTTCGAAACACTGCACCGAAGCATGATCCGAAACACCCAGGTCACGTGACTAAAGTGTTTCGAAACACTTGGTCACGTGACAAAAGCGATTCAAAGCATCGATCATTTCAGAGGCGTTTCAAGACCCGGAGAATCTGCATTTGACTTGCATGATCTTATTTATGTCTCTGTCTAATATGGCCTAGTGGACCGTGCGTGTGCACTATGGTACTTCATGCCAAAATTGTTTTGGGTTCGAATCTCGACTAGTACAAATACTCCAAAATCCAGATTTTATGTATTTTAATCATGTTACTGTTTTATGGTGTAGCCTAGATAGGATACAGCTGTGGATATGCCATCAATTTAGCATCATTTTTGTAACAATGTAAAACAATAATTCATAGTTTTACAGTACTGTGATGGGTTTAGGTTTTGGATAGACGTTAATAAAATACAATGGGAAATTTAATTAATAATATAAATAATTATTGTTAACTTCTGGCCACAACTGTATCTGATCTAGTAACAACCCTGTTTTATGAACAAAACAATACAAATTTATTTACAAGGTGTTTATTCGTATGTCAGAGCAATGTTGAAACAAAACGATACAATAACAAAGCATTACCAACTGGTAATAAAGCATTTCAAAACAATTGTGTTAGTCTGGATTCGAACCCATTATTCCCGCATGGTAGTCACAAACTCTAACCGCTCAACTAAACCATTTGATGATTCCAGGCTACAAAGTGGGGTTTGATACCTCAATTTGCTCAACTGTTCTTCGCTGAAGCTGTTTCAGTGAAATACAAATACAATGACCACTAGGTGTCACCGTAGAGTGGTGTTTCGAAACGTTTCGAAGCTTCGACACATTTGCTTCGATAGTTTCAGTGTTTCACGAAGCCTCGTTTTGCCCACCACTAGTAATTAGGCAAGTCATTGTATAACAGTGTCAGGGTTGGTGAGGGGAAATGGGGAAAAAGGAGCGAGGACTCAAGTGCAGGAATAATGGGAATTTATTAAATAATAAAAATAAAATAAAATGCAAAATAAACAACCCCGAGGGGGAAAACATTAACAAAACAAATGCATACACATACAAACAGGACTGGGCAGGCTGGCAAGGATGAGGACTGGAAACACACCAGGACAAGACTTCAAACAACAACATGTGATGACGAACTGGCACAGGACAGCAAATGTGAGGGGTATATAAACTGTAGAAAATAAACACACAAACAGGTGAACACAATTAACTAATAATGAGTTAACAAGGAGGGTGGGACAAGACAATAGACGGGAGAGCGCATGACACAGAGAGACAACACAAGCCATGCGCTCACTCAACAGGACAAGAACATGCAGCCAATGAGAGAACTCATTAACCGCATGTTCATGACAACAAACACAACACTGAAGCACACGACTAAAGCACGTGACCACAATGTAAACACCGAGCCACGTGCTTTGAAAAGAGACGCAAGACACGAGCACACGATAGATAAACACCTTACCGTGCGCTCACACATAAGCAACACGCATGCTTCATCTCAGCGCCAACCAAAACTGAAACCAACTAGACGGAGGCGAGAATAAAGCAGCGCGATGCTGACAGAACAAACACAAACACGAGTACAAGAGCGCGCGCGTCTGAGGGGCGCAGAGCGTGCGCGGCCACATCAAGCGGCAGCGCGCACACTCTGCGTACACCCACGACGGCGCGCACACAGAGACAGAAACAGGACCAGACATGAGTAGTGTCAGAGTCTGCCACCAAAACAAGAATTTACAAGACCAAAGTGGCAGAACCCTGACAAACAGTGGTTGTTTAAGGCGGCTAATAATATTGACCTTAAAATGGGTTTAAATAAATTAAGAACTGCTTTTATTCTAGCCTAAATAAAACAAATAAGACTTTCTCCAGCAGAAAAAATATTATAGGAAATACTGTGAAGAATTCCTGAATCTGCTCAACATCAGTTGGAAAATATTTGGGCAGAAATCACTGTAGGTAAATCATTTTGACTTCAGCTGTACTTACTAACCCCTCATTTGCTCACACTTTTGCTATAGTTTTGTTATAGTTATAGTTTCCTAAAGTAACCCTGATCACTGGTTCATGTCTGTTAGATTTTGGCTGATCTGAAATCTCCAGGAACAGAATTAGATATTCCTGCAATGTTTGGTTTAGTTTAAGATTATACATAAAAGTCATGCTTTCCTTAAAATATAAACAGAGAGAACTGAGTTTAGAGATGGAATCAAGTGTGCCGCAAGCCTGCGTTTGAGTGAAGGTCTCGGCCGTTAGATCGCCCCCTGGGGGCTGGCTGCAGTACAAGTCATAAAGCCCGCCTCCTCCGTGTTAATGAAGGAGACTTGAGCCCAAATAAAAAAATTAATTACACTTGCAATAAAATGTCCCGAAAGATGGTTCTGGTGGATTAAGGCACTGGTTATTGTGCTGAAATAGGTGCAGATCTTCATTTTTGTAAACAGTTTGTTTTTAGCAGTAATTTAATGCTGGGCGTGTCATCGTGATTGACAGCTGTGATTGACAGTTTCTCAAAGCAGCGCGTCTGAGCTTTGTCAGGAGACTGAAGTGTTATTATTGGATTTCTGTGTTATTTTACCATGACAAAATGAGTTCAGCAGTAAACTACAGTTTCTGACATACATGATCCTGGTGGAACACTGTTTATTCGCTAAGGTCAGGGCTTTTTTCGGGCTTTATTAGTTTGCTGATACACGTACGCCTAGCCACCCAGATAGCAAAATACACTCGGGCCAGTTCGGCTAGATTCTCGCCTGCCAGAGACTTACCCCTCAGAGCTCAGACTGACTACCTCTGCTGGACCTACTCCGGATGCCTGGACTCACTGCCCGATTCCAGCCCGAGTCAATCGAGCCAGATGCGGCGGCTGAGCGAGCCATCGCTGCCGCATGCGAGCCGGAATCAGCCCGCGACGCCGTGAGTAGGTTATGCGCTGCGGCCCGGAGCTGGCGCGATTGAATATATAAAACCCTCATATTTGTTAATGTTATTACATCCATTTGTGTTGATATGACAGCAAACGCATGCTGAGAAGTTCTGGGGCGTGGTTGATTTTACATAAAGCATTTGGTTGGAAGCTCGACTCTGCTCATTTTCGCGGCTCCTCCTCTGGCTCCATCAGACAGTCCTTCTGCGCATGTCTGGCTCCAATTTCAGCAGTCTTTTGCGACAGTTTGTGCCCGTCAAGCAGGCGTTTTGCCCTCAAAGCGTTCAATGGGAAAAGGGGCTGTCGCGTCGTCCATATTTTTTACAGTCATTGGATGGAATACTCACAGTTTTTAATGCAACTTCAAGTCTTCTTGGATATCAAGCACCGCACAGATGGATTTTCTTGTGTTGTTTTCTTCGGTTCCTCTTAACTTTGGTCATTTTTGGGTTGTTGAGTGTTTTTAGAGACCATATTTAAGGTTTCTCCAGAGTTGTTTGATTAGATTCAAGTCTGACGTTCTGCTGATTTCGTTTTACCTTGTCAGGTTGTCCTACTTCCCATGTATAAAGTATGTAGCATGTCTTGATGGCGGAATTTATTACCCTTAAGATTGTGCTACAAGCCCAAATTTTGAAGTGATGTGATGCTGTAATGTATACAAATATATACATATACAGTCACAATTATTCGCCCCCTGTATATTTTTGTCCGTAATTTCTGTTTAATATTTGACTAGATATTCTTCAAGACACTAGTATTCAGCTTAAAGTGACATTTAAAGGCTTAACTAGGGTAATTAGGGTAAAGTTAGGGTAATTAGGCAAGTCATTGTATAACAGTGGTTTGTTCTGGAGACAATCCAACACTAATATTGCTGAAGGGGGCTAATAATATTGACCTTAACATGGGTTTAAAACAATTAAGATAAACAAATATGTCTGCTGTGTTGAATTACAGATCATGTTTGACAATCGTGCACACAGCGGACAGATCAAGATCTCTCTCAGCAGCGGCGTGCAGATAAACGTCTGTAAGGACTGGAACGTTTCTGGCTCAAGTAAGTGGAGTAATTTGTGTGATACAGAACAACTCACTACAGACAAACAGACAAACATTTGCTTTCTACCATCAGCAGTTGTCACATTTGACATTCGATGATGTTGAACAGGTTTTAGGAATTTCTCACAGTCTCTATTTCTTCTAATGGACAAAGTCTTATTTGTTTTATTTGGGCTAGAATAAAAGCAGTTCCTAATTGTTTTAAAGCCATTTCAAGGTCACTATTATTAGCCCCCTTAAGCAATATAATATTGGATTGTCTCGAGAACAAACCACTGTTATACAATGACTTGCCTAATTACCCTAACTTTACCTTAATTAGCCTAGTGAAGCCTTTACATGTCACTTTAAGCTGAATACAATTTTTTTTTGTAAAATAAAAGAATAAACAAACAAAAATGGTGGCACAAATGAGAAATGGTGGCACAAAACCAGCAGTTTTATATAATAAACAAATCTGAAAAATAGTCACACACTGTGCTATCCGCTAGGGGGCAGTACAATCACTAGAAGGGATACAGCTGCGGCTGGAAGGTAGTGAGAATTGTTTAGATTATTCGTTAAATTTCCCATTAACTGTATTTTATTAACGTCTACCTTAAACTTAACCTTCACAATAATATAAAAACAGTAATTATACAGATTATTAATCATAATATTTAGTAAACTACTCATTAGTTATATTTTATTAACGTTTACCCCTAAACTCAGCCACCACTGTAATGTAAAAACAGTCATTATACAGAATACTATTCATAATCTTTAGCAAAGTACCCATTAAGTTGTATTTTATTAACGTCTACCCCTACCCTAACCCTCACAGTAATTATTCATTGTTTTACAGTGTCACAAAATTATGTTATAACGTGACCCTGCAGAAAAATCCAGCTTAAACCAGCCTAGGCTAGTTGGCTGGTTTTAGCTGGTCGACCAGGCTGGTTTTAGATGGGTTTTGGCCATTTCCAGGCTGGTTTTCAGCCATTTCCAGCCTGGTCTTAGCTGGTTAGGCTGGAAAATGACCAGGTAAATCCAGCTAAAACTAGCGTGACCAGCCTGGTTTAGGCTGGACATAGCTGGTATTGGCTGGGCTCCCAGCCTGGCTAGGCTGGTCAAGATGGTTTTAGCTGGTCATCTCCCAGCCTGACCAGCTAAGACCAGGCTGGAAATGGCTGGAAAACAGCCTGGAGGTGGCCAAAACCCCTCTAAAACCAACCTGGTCTACCAGCTAAAACCAGCCAACCTGCCTAGGCTGGTTTAAGCTGGATTTTTCAGTAGGGCGAGTATCCGCAGCTGTATCCCTTCTAGACTTTACCGCCAAACAGTCAAATATAAAAAAATGACGACACACTGGGTGAATTTATTCACTGATTCATCAATACTTATTCATGCAGCCAGCGACTAACTAATGTGTGTGTTCTGGTGACAGAAGACTGTAAAGTGTGTCTCTGTGTGTGTGTGTTTGCTCCAGCAGACAGCCACTTTGCGCTGATTGTGGTGTTTGACTGTTTGATCATCTGCTTCTGTCTGCTGTCACTCATCCTCTGCACGCGCTCAGTCCACACAGGATTTCTCCTACAGACTGTACGTATGCAAGCAGATCTCACATATGGAGGCAGATCAGTCTCAAAAATACATCTACAAAATATACCTTAGCACAATAACTTACAAAGCACAGCCCCAACAATTTACAAAATCCAGTTCGTAAGTTCAAAACACCATTTATAATATACACAAATCCAATTAATTTGGTGAAAATATTATGATTTTTGTTTGTGAATTCACGAATGGTGTGTTGTGTTTATGAATTGTGTTTTAAATTTACAAATCACATTTATTAAGTGTAAACTATGCTGTGTGTGTTTGACTTTTATTTTGTAAATGTATTATTTTTGACACTGATTTGACTCCATAGGTTAATCGTACTGTTTACATTTGCATTCATGCATTTTGCAGACGCAGCAACAAAGTTGAAATGCTCAACCCAGCACTCTTAATAAAAATAACCCAGAATTTTTTACAGTGACTCTGTCAGCACATGAGTGACACTCGTAAAAGTCATGTAAAAATAAAAACCAGAAACCCGTGTAGAAAATAACCCAATAAAAGGATCCCGCAGCATTTGGGTTATAAAAACCTAGGTTTTTTTGTGTGTACACTCTTAAAAACATGCTGGGTTATTATTATTTTTTTACCTAAATGCTGCCATAAACCATAAATGCTGGTTGAATTGAAAAAATTAACCCAACATTGGGTTTGTCTATATTTGACCAAACATGAGGTTATGACAGCATTTGTGTTTTAAAAAAATAACCCAATATTTTTTAGAGTGTACACTAAAAAGCTGCTGGGTTATTTTTAACCCCAAATTCAGGTTCATCTTGCTGGGTCAATTTATTGACGTATTTTTTAATGCGCAGGGTCACTCTGACAAATACTGGGTTGTTTTTACCCAGAATGCTTTAACTAGTGTATTTTATTCTCTTCACAGCACTACAAAAATCCAATTAGAGGCTTTTTCACTCTAAAATGCTGGGTTGTTGTAACCCAAAGTCAAAAATGGTCAAACTGTTAAATTTAATTGAACAAATTAACCCAACATTGGGTTAATATATATTTGACCCAACGCTAACGATAAACCAGCATTTCTCCGAGTGCACCCTCTAATAGAAATGTGACACATTTAAACTGCTTAACCCAGCAGTCTGAGTGGAAATAACCCAGTGTTTTCAGAGTGACTCTGTCTGCACATGAGCAAACCCCATAAAAACCCATTAAACCATGTCAAAATAACCCAATAAAATGATCCAGCAGCATTTGGGGTTATAACAATAACCGTGTGTGCACTTAAATAAATGCTGGGTTATTTTTATTATTATTTTTTTAACTAAATGCCGTCATAACCGAATGCTTGATTGAATATAAACAATCCATTTGGGTTAAAAAAGTGTCATTGAATTTCATTAAAAGAATGAACCCAACATTGGGTTCGTCTATATTTGACCAAACATGAGGTTATGCAACACAATCTCACGGCAATTCGTAACTTTTTGATTTAGTGGCTAATTCGTATGAATTTGTACGATCTTATTTGTACAATTTAGTACGATTTGCTCATCATCCAATGACGGTTGGGTTTAGGGGTGGGGTTAGGTGCCACGCCTCCTTTTTAAAATCGTACAATTTCGTACGACTGAACTCGTACGAATTAGCCACTAAACTGGCAAAACGTAAAATACTTATGTTTTCTCGGTTATGATAGCATTTGGGTAAAAAAAAAAATACCCAGCATTAATTAGGGTGTACACTATAAAGCTGCTGGGTGGATTTTAACCCAAAATCGAATGCGGGTTCATCTTGCTGGGTCAATTTATTGGCATTTTATTTTATCCATGCGCAGGGTCACTCTGATAAACACTGGGCTGCTTTGACCCAGAATGCTTTAACTAGTGTATTCTCTTC